>NW_027452047.1:0-32575 GCF_964194025.1 Convolutriloba macropyga
GGCTCATTCGTTCCATAATTCTCGACATAACTCCTCAGTGTGCTAATTCATGTCATGTGAGTACTTGAGAACAATATTTATATTGTAATCGAGCTCATTTTCCCTCGCAATGTGTAGTAACTCTCCAACGTTCTTAAATTTTAAAACAAAAGCCTGGCTGTTGTGCTAAAATAATAATGACCAATTTCACGCCACCATACCCCTTACATTCTTATTCGTGTTAATGGGTAATACTATTTATTTGACTCATCATCTTATGTTTCTCGAAAAAATACAACAATAATATTTGGATAAAAGTTTGTTGCAGTTAAAACAAGCCTGGAAGCTCCGTTTGTTCGAAAAGTTACTGAACTAATTGTTAATCGCATGAAACAATTTCATCCTCAGATTAAAGCAATATTCGAGGAAACTTAGCGTTCACGATAACTACCTTTGTTTTGTCTTTCAGTCTAAATTTTTGAAGAGATATCTTTTTCACCGGTACATTCAAGTTTATAGACGCTTCCCATTTCGCCTAACTATTCCTGCTCACAGTATCAAATCACAGCCTATTTTAATAGTATCTGATGAGGATTATGACTACATTCGTTAACACCCAAGTCACCGAATTCTGGAAAAAGGATTAGTTTTCCGACGACGTGACCTAACTTTACCAAATCCGTTTCTTAGCCCTCAGACAACTGTTGTTTCAGATCCTCAATCTCCACCTTCACCACAGTCAGAACAATCAAGTTTTCTTCCCCCAATTTATCCTCAAGAAATTTAGGAATCGCGTGCTTAATTTCACCATTTTTGCTAACCAAAATTCGAGGGAAAGTTTTTGAAATTATAATAGATCAGGTTTCCCCTAACTTTAATTCAGTTACAGACTCAACATATGGTAAATAAAACTAATAGTTTCTTTAATTTTAAATTTTTAAGTTTTGTTCACTTTACTCATCAACTCCAACTTATCTACTTGCTTTCACTAAAATTGTTCTGGTTCACTACCTTCCTGCTGCCCTTATCTTAACGACTCAACTGTAACTGTAGCAAAATAGCAGAACTGTCTGTCATAAACACGCTGCTAGCTGAAGGTTTCGCTGTATTATGCGAATTTTCCCTTGCCCCTGTTTTTGCTGTAATTTTTCCAGCCTCGCTTAACAATTGCACTTCACCGCGACACAACTACTTCGGCTTCGTCCGAAAATTGTCCTATTTCAATAATTTGCACTTTTAGACATCGACAATTTGAACAGTGATAGTAATTAATCCACTAACAAAACATTTGACATTATTTTTCCAGACCTGAAAATCTTCATAAATGATGTATTACTGATACGAAATGTTGGTGCTTTCATTCACAAACAGTTTTTGGCACCTGTGCTACTCTCAGTTCTATACTCATTTCCAAAAGATATTGTCTTCAAAGACCTAATTACTTCACAGGGCAAAATAAATTGAAACAAAATTTTATATATATATATATATATATATATATATATTTATATGTATTTACATATATATATATATATATATATATATATATATATATATATATATATATATATATATATATATAATTCTTGAGTTGTAGAAAGTTTTACTACGTAATCCATATAGAGAAACAACCGATCCATACAATTCTACAAACACCAGAGTTTACAACCGACTTATCTGGTGAGCTTTTTTCCTTTTTAGTAAACCAGACCCTCGTAAAAAATATATAAAAACATAAATAAAGTAGATATACTTACTACAGTTTGACGATGTTGCTTCGTTTTCCTTGACCCCCCTGTCCCGCAACACTGTCAACGCTCTTGCTGGCAGGTATTCGCTTCTGCTTCTCTCGTTCGGAAGCTGAGTCCTGCTTGTTGTTAACTCTAAAATGAAAAACTTTTCATTGATTTGATAACTTTATTCTTAATTTTAATGTTTTGTTAATGTTAAAACAAAAGCCTGGCCGAACTGTTGGACAAAATTGCCTTTTTTGTCAACAGCTCTGGGATCATGTGCGGAACGTCATATGGGTAAAACGAAGTTTTAAACTCCAATAATTTTATATTTATTTAATGTTTTGTTTGAAGTACGTGTATTGTTGCTTGCATCTTTAATACAAAAGACTGACTAACCCATTGGCTCATTCGCGCCATAATTTTTGACATAACTCCTCAGTGTGCTAATTCATGTCATGTAAGTACTTGAGAACAATATTTATGTTGTAATCGAGCTCATTTTATCATTCAAATCATTTAATCATTCGAAAGCTTCCATTTTCTCTATACATGCTTCTCAGCTATTGCTTTGTGTTAAATGCGTATTTCTTTGCTGACTAGACTTATAAAGGAGCTAAAACTTTATTTTTGTGTTAACATCTCGTAGTTAATTTATTAACAAAATGTATTTAAAACAAAAGTCTGGCTTAACTATAAAAGACAGCGCTATAATGTTTGACATAGTTATTGGTAATTACAACCTTTGTGCTATAGGCCTTCTTTCACGTGCTTCTGTGGATTATTTTACGTTTAATTTCACCTTTTATAGGAACTGTGTGCTATTTATAGAACTTCTATCAAAAATACGGAAAACAAAAGCCTCACCTTGTTATTTGAGCTACGCAACTCAAATTTAATAAAGACACTCTTAACATTGTACTTGGTGCTATTTGGGTGTTATTACAACAACATTATTGTTTTATACTTTAATTTTTTTTTGTTTTTTATTCAATAAAATTTGGGAAGAAGTGCAGTAAAATTTGATACCACTTGTCCTTGAGCTAACATTTTTGGGGGAGTTCTTCCAAACCGGGCCTTTTCCTTCTGCGTCGTCTTGCGAGCAGGGGTGTCGGGTTGTTCACGGGGTCCCCCTTATGCTTCCTCTTCAGATGGTGATAATCGTGCCCTCCAGCACAACTACCAGAAGAGCGATCCAACTTAACCCGTGCAACCTCACTGGAGAGAAATCCGGGTTCACTGGTGACGACAGCAGACAAGAGCCCTCTTCGCTGATCCCACCGTCGATTCCAGGGAGACCATTGATAATGAGGACAGCGTGCCAAACCATCTCTCGCAGATAGAGAGTGTCACCAGGCCGTTGAATCACGAATCTAAATCCCTTCCCTGCTGGCCCCTGAACAAGCATGACATTTGAAAACTAAGATGAAAAACCGCACTATGCTCCCATAGTTTTAGCAGAGGAACAAACAAACAGTCAAAACGAACTAGAACTAATTACGCAATTACTTTGAGGAAGCTGCACATTTCTTTCAAATCCAGCCCTCTGATGAATGGTGCCGTGTCAGTCTTGACGTCTTGGCTTACAATCTAGAGCTTCATGCCACAGAGAAGAACGCCGAGATCAGGCAGCCTGGGCTTCGAATCAACATGAGGCTCTGTGTAAGTGTATGAGTTGGCAACCAAGAGGCTTAGGTCATATAGACGTTCGCCCCCAAACACACGGAAGTTGAAAAAGCCGGACAGGTTTTCAGTACGATGTGGCCGTGTGTGTTAACTAAGAATGTCACGAGGATACACGTTCGCACAATCACGACTGAAATGCTCAATCCGGCCACATCATTTTGTTGCTGGCGAAGCGTCCCTTGAAATTCAAGGGTGTCTTCATTTCCGTTGTCAACTGCTGTGGAAAGCAAACAACACAACATGCACTCGCAATTCATGGAATGAACAACAATTACGCCACTAATACTACAGCTATACGTGCTTCAATTTTCTTACGTTCATGTCGGGCCTGCTGAACGCCATCAGAGGCTCCCGCGAAGAATACCCACACCCACACTCTGGCCCTCAATTTCATCACGGGTCACCTCTGGCACAGACGACATCCTGCCACTCGCAATAAAACTCCATGGCTCTCTTGCCCACTCTACCTTACTCTGATGTTTTTCATTGGATGCTGGTTCACACACAGAATTAACAGCCTGTGCCTCACTACTATCACAATTCATCGCTAATAAACGAGATCAGAAGACCTTGAAAACTGAAATTTGAAAAACTTAGCTTTTTTTTTCTTTTGAAGAAGTGGGAGTGTCATGGCCCTCATATGCATTCGTGTCATGCTTAAACTTATTTGTACAATCCATTCGCGTGCTTTTACCCCATTGTTAGTAAAGTTTAATTCATTCACACGCCCATAAACATTCGGGATTATAAAGATTGAATTGTGCAATGCTCTTACTATATCTCGTGCAAATATTTATCATCAAATGTTGTGCGCTAATCTAATTGCCTTTCTCAGAACAGAGAGAACGATAGCTACAGCTCAGCTGACTCGTGAATAAAACATTTGCTGCACAAAAATTTTTTTCTGGAGATTCAAAACTGCCAAAAGAACTCTTTCGAGCATCCTGACTTAAAATCTTTAAATAAAGCTTGAGAAACCCAAAATAGTTAGAGCCCTCAAAATCGCTCTAATTAGCTGACATATTGGAGAATGTCATATGGGTATAGCTTGTACGCCGCTGACAACCATCTTGAGGGAAACTCACAGATTTGAGGGGTAGATTCTTTGCCATTTGAGGGACTTGAAGGAATCTTTGCCATGGACAGATTTGAGTATCGAGTTCTCGAAATTTCTGCCTCAGCTGACGTCGCTTCATGCTATGCCCCTGATTTCTCAAAAGACTCAAATTTTGAACATTTTCCTCTTATTAATGTCCTTCGAATCAAACGACGGATTTATAACTTTGAAATGCTCGCACGAATCATTAATAAATGCTTTCCGTGTCTGCAATATTAATTTGGGACTTTATTATGAGCCCAATATAGAAGCCGACATGTCGTCCCTCCCGAACTCTTGCAGTTTCTTGTGAATTCCATTTTCCTGGCTGCGACACTTTAAGAATTGTTCCAGTGTAAAATAATTATGCGTTTATAAATGCGATTTAACTGATTTTAGCCATTTTGACTTCGAATATGGTCGTCAAATGAATGTTTTTTTGTTACTTATAGTTTTCTTGCCGTGCGAGGTATCTCGGTGCAGCCTATCTTTCCTTGTATCGAATCTTATAAACAATTCGAAATGCTTAGACGTTTTTAATGTTTCTCTGCCGAGAGATATAACGCCGCCATTTTGGACTTTTGACCATGAATTGAACAGATTCGTTCATGGGTTGCAAAACTTTGAAAGCAAAGATTTTTTTGAAGCTGTTGAACAAAATAAGGCGTTGAATTTCCAGTAATATTCAAAAAATGACACTTGGTCAAATAGCGTGGATGAAAAAATCAACGACTTCTTTCCTATTAAGGACTCTTGATCGAAACTGTTATCCTGGACGATGATTGTGGACAACTGTTATCCTGATCGTTTATACTTCTTTTCAACCTGTTTTTTATTGCTCCCGAAAGAAGTTTGAAGTAATTATTGTAAACGTGTTGGTCTTTTTATACTGTTGCCAATGCAAATGGGTACGTTTTCATTTGCCGCATCATCCGGTCATGAACCCAAACAAACCTGGTAAGGTGCGAAGGGTCCTCAATGGTGCCTCCAAGTTTCAAGGAGTTTCTTTGAACAAAGTCCTGCTAACTGGTCCAGATCTTCTACAGAAGTTGATTCACACGCTGATCAGATTCCGTCAGCATTAAATCGCTGTATCCGCTTACATCTAGGGAATGTTCCTGCAGGTAGGTGTGTTGCCATCTGATCAACCAGCTCTCCGTTTTTTGTGGCGGGAGGACCCCTCAAAGACCGTTGAGGTGTATCAGTACACTAGACACATCTTCGGCGCAAAAGATTCGCCGACTTGCGCAAATTACGCGTTGCAGCGAACAGCACGAAATCATGAAAAAGAGTATCCAGATGCAGCAAAGGCAGTTCATGAAAAATACTATATGGATGATTACCTGGACTCACTGGAATCTCCTGATGGGGCGCTCAAGCGGTCACGAGACTTGGTCAAGTTACTTAGTAAGAGTGGTTTCAAACTAACTAAGATCATTAGTAGTGTGCCAGGTTTACTAGAAGAGCTTAAAGATCAATCAGTTGAGGCTGTTCCGAAAGTCATTGGTGCATCAATGGAAGAGTCATCCTCTCATGTGTTGGGATTAAAGTGGGATCATACCAAAGACACTCTAGTAGTAAGTCGCGGCAGTTCTTGTGATAGCAGTAAAGCAGTCACGCAAAGGTTGGTTTTGAGTTTAGTAGCCAAAGTATTTGATCCCATCGGCTTAGTTGCTCCTTTTACCGTCACAGCACGACTTCTCCTGAAAAGTGTCTGGCGTTTACATGGTCAGAGCTGGGATAAAAAACTCCCCAATGAGATGATTGATCGATTCTCCTCGTGGAGTTCTGAGTTACCAACGCTGGCTTTGTTAACATACCTCGCTGCTATTTTTCCGGTCCTTTTGAACACCTCGAATTGCACGTATTCGGAGATAGTTCTCAGGAAGTTTTTAGCGCAGTTGCGTTCTTGCGTGCACTTGTCAGTCCGCCATCTGAAAATAAACGCACTGAACTTGCATTCGTGCTCGGAAAAGCACGGGTCGCCCCAATGAAGACTCACCGTGCCGAAGCTTGAACTACAGGCAGCTTTGCTCGCAGCCCGATTGAGAGAAGAAGTATGCAAAGCACTTACTGTACCTGTTCATAATACGTTTATGTGGACAGATAGCACTACTGTCCTCAAATGGTTGAACTCGCTGGAAAAGCAACCAAGATTTGTCGCAAACCGCGTCTCGGAGATTCTTGAAGGGACAAGTGTCGATCAATGGCATCATGTTGCATCTCATGCTAATCCTGCCGACGCAGGTACCAGAGGAATGTCTTCTGAAGCGCTGCAAAAAAGCAGTTGGTTGCATGGTCCCCAGTTTCTCCGAACTTCCGATTTCCCGTTCCAGCCGAATACCTATGTAGTTAAAAACATCAAATTGAAGAGTCATTCAATTGATGCATCCTCTTCAGAGATGACTTTAACTTTGATAACCGACGTTTTCAAAAGGGACTTTAGCCTTCCGTTCCTCGAGTTCAGTTCGTATCCTAAACTGCTTAGGATACTTGCGTATTGCATGCGATTACTTCCTCGTCATCTCGCCTATCGGTCTTCTGGAAAGGAAATAGTTGATCCGGAAGAACTTAACGCTGCAGAACAAAAACTGCAGTTAATTATTCAATCTGAATCATTCCCCCTTGAGCGACAACAGCTTGCTCAAGAAAAACAAATTAACAAGAAAAGCCGTATTGCCGTTTACTCGCCGTTCATTGGACCTGGTGGCCTACTACGGTCAACCGGTCGCATTAAGCGTCTCGCCGAAATTGACTTTGACTTGAAGCATCCAATAATATTTGATGGACGCCATCCATTAGTTCTGTTGTTCCTACGCCGCATGCAGCTGAAGCATCACCATGAAGGTGTCGATTATCTCCGTGCACTTATCCAAAGAAGATTTGTGGTCCTGAAACTTCGTTCAACACTCCGTTCTATTCGCCTCAGTTGCGTTCTTTGCCGAAAAAGAAATGCAACACCCGTCCAGCTGATGATGGCTGATCTTCCGTCTGAACGACTTGGGTTTCAGAGTCCGCCTTTCACCAACGTGGGTCTAGATTACTTTGGACCTTTTTACGTAACGATACGCCGCTCATCTGAGAAAAGATGGGGCTTCTTGTTCACATGTATCACGACTCGTGCCGTACATGTCGAGATAGCGCACTCGATGGATGCAAACACCTGTGTGATGGGTATCGAGCGATTCATCGCACGTCGTGGATTGCCATCAGTAATCTGGTAAGACAATGGGACGAACTTTGTCGGTGCAGAAAAGGACCTATTGGCATGTCTGCTCAATTGGGATGCAAAGTTGATAGCTTCAAAACTCGCACAGAAGGGAATCAAATGGAAATTTAATCCACCGGCATCGCCGCATCACGGAGGCGTCTTGGAAAGGCTTGTGCGTAGTTTCAAGCGAACTTTGTACGCCATACTCGACAACCGCCGACTTACTGATGAAGTACTACAGACGACTTTCCGTTTAGTCGAACAGACGCTGAATAACCGCCCGTTGACGCCGGTTAGTTCCGACGTTAACGACTTCGACGCCTTGACGCCGAACCACTTCCTCCTTGGAAATCGCAGCTCCTGCTTGCCTTCACTCGCTCCGGTTGATGACTTTAACCATCGTAAGAGGTATGCTAGAGCGCAAGCTTACGCGAATGAGATTTGGAAGCGTTGGTTAAAAGAGTACGTCCCTGCGTTGAACCGCCGCCCCAAATGGAGAACTCAACCAACCGGAGTGCTGAAAACTGGCGACTTAGTCTGGATAGTCGATGACGACAGCCAAGGGGACACTATCCACTCGCTAGAGTTTCGAGTCTGCGTTACGGTAACGATGGAATTGCGCGATCTGCCGAAGTGCGAACACCAACCGGCACCCTAACCCGCCCCGTAATTAATCTATTGCCTGTCTTAGAATCATCACTTTTGGGGCCGGAGGATGTTGCCAATGCAAGTGCGTACAAGCGAAAGGGAATAACATGTGCGTTCGCACAGATTGTTCTATAACCTATTTCGCCGAGCGGTTAAGACCTCTGGCCCGCGCCCCAGAGGTCGCGGGTTCAAATCCCGTCAAAGTCAGAACTTTTTGCCCCCATAAAATTTTGTGTATGGTTTTTAGGTTAAACTTAATAGGTTTTTGACCTCTTTTCGACCTTCAACTAGAGATCAAAGATACGTTTGGCGGACGACCTTCTGGTTGTCTAATGCAATAAAAAACATGCGGTTTTCTCTCGTATAGAGAGCTTATGGTTTTTTGTGTGTTATCATGTGTAATGTTATCGTCTTGTACGTTCGAGATACGCTTGTTAAACATGTTTCTATACGTAAATAGATCATGAAAGTTACTTCGTGAGTTTGTCTATGTTCCGATACATAGTAAAAACCTTCCAAATTGATTCTTGAAATTTATATACTTTTTCTTTCAAGAATTATTCAAGTTTATTACTCTATACGAGAACGAGGCACAACAAATACAAAATTTCCGCTTGCCCGTTTTTGCAATTTTGTTCTAGAACATTCTTTGACTTCTTCGGTGACTTTTTCACGCTTCACTTCTTCATTTTGAGCGATTTCAATTGCTCTTATTGTTTCTTGCTATATAAAATCGATTGTGAGTGGTTGAATATCAAAGACGTTGTAGCTTAGTGAGTACGATGTCAGACTGCTATCCAGGAGGTCAGGGGTTTGAACGCCTATCGGAGTTTTTGCACCCACGAAGAAATTTCTAAGCTACATCCCTAAATTAAATTGCCCTCACCTGACGTTCGATAGCAATTCTTAGTCGGTTACTTTTTATTTCAGCCCGCATAACTTAACCTCATCTTTTCACCCCTCTTGCATGCATTTCACCCCGTAAATTAATAATCGACATCATAAGGATGTTTCTCATAATTGAGCGGATAAATTAATTCTGAAATTCAAAATAATCTTTCAAAATTCTAGTAATTTTGAAAGATTTTTGTGCTTTAAAACTAAATATTCGTCAATTGAACTGATTATAGTTTTTTATAAGTTTTTCAGCAAGGTCGATTTAGTATTTTCCTATTTCTTAGAAAATTTTTACTTCGTTCAAATGACAATTTTAGTTCCTAATAGTTTAGCTTCAATAAAGCAGCTCCGATGAATTTAATTCTCTATCATAACTATTTCCTTTGATATTTTGCTTGCTAGTTTAGAGATTATATTGTTCATTTCCCAATATCAAGTTGTTTTCTAGTAGATTTTTTCGGGATTAGTTGGTTAATTGTATCCAACTCAACCAACTTTCAACTTTTTAGCGTGCATCTAAGCAGTTCTTTTATATATACAAAAATATACTTGATAGATTTATGCGAAATTTTTCGGCTTTAAATTTTGAGTTTGTCTTTTGGAGTTAGGACTACCCTTTTTTGTATTCAACCTTCCGACTTGAGGATTTCGGGCCCAATTTTAATTTGAAACGACCGTAATCTCTGCGCTAGTGATCTCTCATCGCTTAACATTATTGGATTTCCATTTTTTTCTGTATGCTTCGTGTTTAAGCTATCAAGGCTTTTGACACATTTTTTTCCGCCAGCTCGAAACTTTATTATATTGAAATTTGATTTCAGCATCAATTATTTAAAATCAAATGCTTTCAATCGTTTCGTTTCAAAATGTTTAACCTTTCCGACTATCTTGTTGTAAATTACGCCAGGTAAATTTTAAACTGTCTGGTTTCTGTTAGTTTGTTTGATCTCAGTAACGTTGTTTAACATTAGATTGTATGTTATTAAATAGTTTTAATGCAGGTCTAAATACCTCAAATCAATTTGAACTACTGAAGGAAACAATGAAGACACCGAGATACTTTGTTTTAACTTGAGATCTGTCGCCTAGTTTGTTTGACACAGTTAGGCTGAACGGGTATATTGTAAATGTCAAATAGATTTCAATAGACTTTCTTATTCCAATAACAGAACATCATTGAGAACCTTTTGATCAAATGGGCTCACTTTTACTATTGATCTCATGATTGTTCAAGGGTTGGTTCGTCAAAATTTAACAAATTTTAGAAAAAATTCTCTTTATTTGGTATGATTTTTGAACTCGGGAACTGTGTACAGTGGTCCACAGAGTCATCAAATAATTTGACTGGTAAGATTTCAAGTTGAGGCAAGTTCAAATAAGCAGAATTCAATTAGATTTCGTCCGTTTGTGATTTTATTTCGAAATTTTTTTTTCAGACACAAATATGGTGATTTTTCACAACTTTGTAAACTTTTTCTAGTTTTTCTTGACTTAACAAATCAAATGAAAGTTAACAATTAGTTTACTTCGAACTAAATTTTCAGAAGTCATCTTCAGAAGTAATCGTTAATCTCTCGATCATCATTATTCTGTTTGATATACTTTTTAGGTTTTCTATAACAACAAACATCGTGTTTCTTTCTGAGAAAATATTTTTCGAAAAGTTTGCTATGCTAGTAGGTAAACTTTGACAGATGAATTATGCTGATAGATATTCTATTGATTGACTGTTCAATTGTTTCCCTTTCGTGTTCGAGTTTCATATGACGTGTGTTTGTGTGTTTATGTGTATGTGTCGGTGCGTGCGTGTGCGGGTGCGGGGGTATTAACAATTTAATAAGAATTTTTTTAGGTTAACCACGACGTTGAACTTTCATTTTGGTCCTAAAGTTTCTTTGTTCGAAATAATTGGCATCCGTTTAGTTTTTGGCAAATGGTCTTTGACATCCTTTGTGAGTGATCCTATCGATGGTTTGTGTTTTTAACAGCTTAAAATGTTTTTTTTGTAATAAGATATCAACTGCAAATTGATTTTGTTGTCTGTTTGTATTGATTCACATTTTGACATTAATGTGTGTGTGTGCGTGTGTTTGTGTGTGTGTGTGTGTGTGTGTGTGTGTGTGTGTGTGTGTGTGTGTATGTGTGTATGTGGGTGTGTTTGTTTGTGTGTGGGTTTGTGTGTGTGTGTGTGTGTGTGTGTGTGTGTGTGTGTGTGTGTGTGTGTGCGGGTGTGGGGGTATTAACAATTTAATAACATTTTTTAAGGCTAACCACGACTTTGAACGTTTCATTTTGGTCTTGAAGTATGTTTTTTTTCTGAAATCAATATAGTAGTTTCCGTGTAGTTTTCGGCAAACGTCCTTTGCAATCCTTCGTGAGTGACCCTATCGATAGTTTGTAATTTTAACGGATTAACTTTAAAAGTTTTTTTTAGTAAGATATCAATTATAAATGGATTCTGTTGTCTGCGTGTAGTTTAACATTTTTTTCCATCACTTCTCGTAATAACTTAGTTATAGCTTAACGTCTTTTTTGTGTTTTTTCCCGAGCACATAGTTAATGAAAAAGTTTGCTAAGATTTAGATTTTGACCAGAGGCATTTAGAGGTATTGACTAGAGATTTTGACGTTGCCATTTAATGTTTACGCCTGTTACATACTTTTTTCCGTGGTTTTATTTGGTTTTTTCCTTAATTGGCCTGTTTTGGTTTTCCCGTTATTAAAAGTTTTCTAATAATTTTTGACTTTGAATTTTTGAGTTTGACTTTTTATTTCCGGTTAAAATAACTGGCTTTAGTGTAGCTTTTGCTATCCTTCATTAATTTTTCAAAATTGAATTTTATGAGCAGTCTGTTTTTTTGCTAGATTTACTTCTTTGCCATTGTCTATTGATTCGCGTAAGAGAAACCTGTTACTCAGCAATCGTCGTTTTTTTTGAGCAACCGCCGTGTTTTTTTTTGAGCAACCGTCGTTTTTAGCTTTAAGGACAATTGATTTTGATATTTTTGCATTTTGGTTTTTCTCAGCTGACATGAGAAAGATAATTAATTGGGCTACCAAAATTGAAGCCGGCTTCTACCCTGTGTTTGCTGCCACTCAGCAGCTAAATTTCTTGCCTGACCTCATTTGTTACCACTGTTGGGATGAGTTTTTATTCAATCATTTTGTCTGTTTTTAAACAATATATGACTTCCCCGTTTAAAAAGTCGTATAAAAATTAATTTATCAAAACAATGAAATTATTTTGAGCATAAAAATTCTAATTGAAGGTTAATAGAGGTCACCCAATTTAGTGTATCTCAGTACTTTGCTGGAAGTGAATAGGGATTAAAATTGGATATAAAGGCATTGAAATTAATCGTTATAATTGAAAATCAGAAGTTCAATATTTTTGCTTCCAATGTTCTCTGTTCCCCGTGTCATAGCGCTCTTTAAGAAAATCTCAAACATGCAAATTAGAATAACCACTTGGTTAATGTTACGTGCTGTCAATTTGTAGGTCAAGCAATGCGTCTTTCGAAAAATTTTTTGACTGAGATTCTCAGCATTCTCTTTCACGGTTATTTTTTGGCTATGATAGTTTTTTGTGGGTTTTTTGTAGCTTACACTAGTCGTTTATCTAGGTCTGGGCTGCTTGGTTTTTCTAAGATTTTTATTTCATAGTTTTTGCCCTCTGATTTTTTGACGAACTGATTGCAAGTGCTTGAAATGGGTTTGCTGGTGTTGGTTTTATGGAAAATTTTTTCACCTTTTGGCAAATTATTCTTCAAGTTTGTCTCTCATTATGCTGTGATTATTTAACATCCTTAAAGTAAGAACTGAAAACAGCTACATGCAACCTGATTTGTGTAATTTTCTGCCCGATTTGAAATCGTTTTCCTAGAAACAATGTTTTTATATTACAAATAACTGTTTTTTATCGACAAATCAGTTCACAATTGCCACTTACTAGAAAGATTCTGTAAAAATTGCCGGGAGTTACACAGGTCGTCCATTAAGTATATAAAATGCAAATGACTTATTGTTCTGAACTTAATTTTGACAACGCATCTTCAAAATTTAACAAAAAAATCCTTTTTTCATATTGTTTACCCATTTGTCTACTGGAATTTTGTTGTTGTTGAAAGCATATATTCTTTCACCCTAATGTGGTCATCTGTTTATCTGTTCAATGCCTTCGACAGTCGTAGTTTTAATTACAATAACAATTTTTGAGCCTCCTTTCTTCGTGTCATGACTTCCGATTTCTCACTAAACATATGTTTGATCACATGTTATGATATGTTATCACATGTTTGATCTTCTCTATTGGACATTGGATCTATGGAATTTTAGTCACTAGGTTTGATTTCAGCGCTTCCCAAACTTATTTGTCTTTCAATCGTCATGTTGGTATTTTTCCAAAAAGGGAAGAAAAAATGACAATTGTAAATAATAAACTTTTAACACATGAAAAACCGCCCTTGTCACCCTTAACTTCTTTGCTATATCTGGTCAACCTTGAAATTTCTGTCATACCTCGAATTCAGCTTATTGATTTAAGGAATAGGGGTGAATTGTTTTCACCGGAATGGTTTTATAAATAGTGGGTACTTTTGTGTCTTCCTGGCACTTGCTATAAGTTGAACCCGAAATTTTGTTTACCGTAGCTCAATTTTGAAGGTAGGATCTAATCTGTTTTGACCCTTCCATTGTTTTTATGTCATGCTAAGTTATATAACACGCTATTAATTTAAAAAATATGGGGTGCGCATGGGGGTGGGAAACTTATATGCCCACAAAGCTTGGGGGGACAGAATATGTCCACTAGTTAAAAGAAGTCCCGTTAATAGGAGCTCGTTTAATTGAGGATCTGCTGGTAGAAAAAAAATTGTTTTCTTTTAGCCATCACAAATTATGCAAGGGGCTTTAATGCTATTGCGTGTTTGCTTTTAATTTTTGAAGCTAGTCAGCTAACTAGTTGAACCCAATCGTCTGGTAATGTTAGTTTCTGGTTTGAGTATGTACGCATTCGTTTGATGGAGTATGGGACATTGTTCTAACGCAGAGACAGCAAAATTAAAATTTTCTCTTTTTTTCCTATTTTTGTGTTCTCTGGATTATTGTATCTTGGACAAACTAGCTCACGGACAGATAACATCAGTTTCGATTGAAAAAACAGTATGGATCAGATGCCGGATGTAACAAATTTAACAATATTTAGTTTTTTAAGAGAAAACAATTTCTGAACGTTTTAAAAACTGAAAACGTCTTGAAGTCTATTTTTTAAGCTTTTTTATTGATTGTAATGGTGTAAGTTTTCTTCTAATTATAGATATTAGACTTTGAGATCATTTCTCAAGTAACTTTTTTTTTACAAGTGCTAATAATTTTTGCACACTTACCACATGCTTGAGTTTATCTTAACAACTTAACTCCCGTGTTCAGCTTAAATCCCGCCAACAAGGTTTCCTGTACATGCGATTCCGCATGGGTACTTGTGACATTTAATTTGCGTAGCAAGTCGTAACCACTAAGCTAAATGGGCTCTCTGGTAATTAACTACAAACCAGTTTAAGTATAAATGGTGTGTATGCTACTATATTAATTACCATTTATAAGCTACAAAAGTATGACTTGATGCTGCTCAGACTTAGTTTTGGGGTATGAGTGATTTTCAGACTATACAGGACAAGTTTAGCCTGGGCGAACTCTAAAATAATAATAAAAATTCCTTAACGACTTGAAAACTGAAATTGTCTTGAGGTTTATTGTCTTCGAGGTTCTAACCTGAAATGAGAAGATCATTCTTCGGGTCATTTTTAACGAGCGCTTTTATTTTTTGGTCACTTTCCAATTGTCTAAATTAGGTAAAACAGCAATTTTTTTTTATTATATCAGTTCTTTGATATCTGAGAAAATTGTGTTAGCTTAATTATGATATTGACATTATTATTGTTATTGTCATCATTTCATTGCTAGTAATACAATGCCAATGGCCATTTTTATTCTGTTCTTCACTTTCAGGTTATCATTATGAACTCAGACGCAATTTCTTCTGACAAGCAACAACCTATTATGTCCATATTTGACTTACCCACAAATATTATTCAACTCGTTTGCCAAATGCTTATAGACCATCGTTTACTATCAGAAAGTGATTACCACTTTAGGAAATCTGTTCTGGATGTGATGGCTTTACGAGCCACTTGTAATCGACTTTATGAAATTATTGATAATTCAATTCTTTTTTTGAACTTTTCCTGGACAAAAGAATGGTTATCGCCTTCTCTCAAGCATAGCTTGAGTAATTTTCTTGATTTCATGAAGAGTAAAACTTCTTGGCGCTTCTTTCTTGCTGAAATTGACAGCCATGTTCTTACCGCTGCAAAAAATTACGTGTTATCCAAACTTGGTCACATTAATTGTGCCGGTTATAACAATTGAAGCATTGCGTAAGCTGAAAGTTCTTCGCCATATTAAAACATTACGCATTGAGGCTTTGGATATGAACACATTCGCGGAACTTTTATCTCTACCAGTTTTTTTGAATATCACTACTCTCTCTATATATAACTCTACATATAATTTTTATGACGAATCAGATATGAAGCATATACCTGCTGTTATAAGTCATTGTTTTCCTTGCCTCGAATTACTTCGTTTCGGCGATTCCGGTCTTCGCAAAGCTTCTGATTTTTCGAATCTTCCAGTCTCGTGTTATATTGTAAAAACGAGGTCTCATTTATTCGAACATTTTCTGAATTGCAGACAAATCAGATGTTTAATATTGCACAGTTATTGCCATACCAATGACCAGACCCAGGACTTCGGAAGAAAGTTAACAGGCGCTGAAAATTTACAAATATCCGTTTTGAAAATAGATTTCGCTCGTGTGTGTGGAAAATTTGCAGATATGCAATTGATTATTGACGTCATCACTTCCTGGACTCATTTAGAAGCGCTTATTATTGAACCGGATTTAAAATGGTGGCTTCCACGAGAAAGTAGCTTTGAAAATGATTGATGGGCGTAGTGATTTTGTCTCGACTGAATTTCTTGACCGATTGGCAGAGCTTAAAAAATTGTGTAGTTCTAGAGAAATTCAGATTATTGTATTAGGAAAAACGGTTTTGATGAAAAAAACAGCGAGCGCTTCGTTGTTCGTCAAGTTGAGGCAGCTTCAGCGTAACTTGGACTTCATACCATTCAATGCGTCGGTTTTAGCGTTAGATATGTGACAAAATGCTCAGCGGAGAGTAAAAATTCGGATCTTTTCCGTTTGCCCCCCCCCCCCCCCCAGTAAGTTATGCACCCCACAGTTACGGAGCACGTGTCATTACATAGTAAATCATTATGTAAAAATATGGCACGTGCGTCTGGAGGGTGCAAATAATATGCACCCTCTAAGCTGGGGCACAAACGGAAAAGATCCAAAAAATCGATTTATGTTCATGCATTTAATTGTGTTCTAGTAGTTTCAACAGTTTAGTTCATATAGTAGATAACATTTTCAATAATCATACTTAATCTTATTAGCACATCAACTGTTAATTTCCCTCTGAATTCTTTATTCATCTTTAAAAATATGTTTTTTAGTTTATGAGGAGTTTCACATAAAAGAAAAAAGTAACCAAATAGGAGATTCTGCAAGAAAAGTCAACAAAACAAAATTTTTAAGAATGTGCTGTAGAAAATGTTTAATTTTATCTTTTCTTTTGAAACTGGAATTCGTTTTTGTCTCGGGAAATGATTTTTTCTAGATTCTTTAAAGAAAAGGTACAAGATCGGCCATACATTAATAGAAGGGTCAGACAAATTGTGAGGTTTCAGAAAAATAATAATAATAAATTTGAAAGTTTTAAAAAATGAAATTAGATGTAAAGTTGAAACTAATTTCCTTACGAAGTTGAAAGGTTACCATAACAATTAATTATAAATAATAAGGAAAGGTTTGAAAATTAAATTTCTAGTTTATGTCACAAACTTTTCATAGAGCTTGATTTGTTTAAATACGTACAATGGAGGATATTTGAAATGAAAACAAACAGAATACACTATTTCCAAATATGAGCCCATGAAGTTGTGACTATTGGAATATTTCTAAAGTCCTTCCGACCAATTCAATTTCACCTTTCTGCTCGAAATTTTCAAACTGACCGTTAAAGTTGTGATTGAGGTATTCAATATTTTTTTGCTTGGAATCTCAAAAATGGCTCAATATGAGATTCGTGAATGAAAAGCCAGAGAAAAGAAAAATACTCTAAATCGTGTTTTACTGTTTCACTAGGATAGTTCAAATAACCTCTTTTGAACTGTACTCACTAGTTTTTCCGATTCCTGGACACCAGGATTCGTTCGTATATTGGACGGTGTGTTGTTGTGTATACACACGGTTCGTATATTGGAACGCTGTGTTGTATGTTATTTTCTTGAAAATTTCAACTATATTTCAAACCACTCTCAAATGAAGTAGATTTTTTCAAGCAAGAATTATTTGATCTAAGAAAATAGAAATTATATACAAAAATTAAGTGAGCTTGACTGGACTTGTTTTTTTTAATTTTCTGAATTTCTCTACTTCTCAAAGTGTGAATGACTTCCAGATGCCATGAAGCGTTGTTTCATTGCAAGTTAATATAAACATAAGTGATAATTTATCAGTTGCCCGAAAAAATTGAGAGAAAGAAAAACATGAGTCCTTCAAGCCTACTTTTATTTTTACTGTTGCCGAGTTTTGCGGATATGAAAAATTGTTCGAATTTTTCCTTAAAAAATTTTCCTTTTTACAAAGCATTTTTTAATAGCTAAAGTTGGAACAATACATATCTTTTACTTTTTTGTCAGGAGTACTATCAATTTGGTTTTGTTTTGTAGTAGAGTAGGTTAATAAACTGAACTCCAAACATCGGAATTTTTAAAACGTATAATGAAATTAAATTTTTTTGTGACATCGGTTTTCGTATCTGTGATATGGTGAGCTGGTTTTTACTTGTCAGCTCCATTAAATTTCTTTTTGTGGGAAGTATAGATTTGCTACATTTTCTTTTTTGTCAGTAAATGTTTTCTGATATTCCTAATTAGGCAGATTACAGCTGGAACTAAAGGGGTCTTCGTTCATTTAAAATGAGCTCTAAGTTTCAAATCTCAAGACCATTACCATTACCTCTTGATTTTGATGTTTGTTTAGAATCAAATTGATCAAAGTTATCGTGCGTTCATATCTCTGCATTGTTAGGTATCCCATCTTTCTTAGTGCTAACTGAAGGAAGGTATTTATACTCACATGAAATATCTAGTTATGTATCACTCAATAAATATTAGTGATAAATTAATTTCCATTATATTACATAATAACTAATATAACTAAAATAGTACGTTTCATATGATAATTGATATATTTCTCCCTTTTTACTAATAAACTTTTATTTAAAGTGTATTTTGAACGCCATAATTAGAACTGATTTTGCTGACTTATTAAGGTGAGAAAATATATATTAATTTTTTTAATATCTTTTCAGCGTAAGAGACTTTCTCAAGCATATTTGCTATAAAAAGCACTTGATTATCTTTTGTATAATTGATTTACTTTTTTCTATGTTCACTTTGTTTTCCCGACACGTACCAGCACGCGCCAGAAGTTTCAATTATCTTGAGTTCATCTTGATGTATTGGTTTTATGATTACTCAAAACTAATGACGACACGCACCCGGATCTTGAGAAATATTAGCTGAAGAACACAACCAAAAATTGTCAAGCTGGAGATCAGCGGTCAGAAAAAATAAGTCTCAGATTGAAATCTCTTTAACTAGAATTCTTATAAAAGCTGTTGGCACTGCTGCGCGGCAAATACTAACCGCTGAGGCCCTCTTCAAAAAGTCTTTGAAAAGAATCTTTTATAGGACAAAAGCTATCTCATTTAGTGGTTAATTAACTGAGCGAGAAACGTGACTGCAAGAATTTTGAAATAACAAAGTAACGACTACAAAGCCACAGTACAGTCAGGTATTAACTTAACCTGAAATATGATTGCATGTTCAGAACTTTGAATTGTTTCATACTTGCTTTGTTACAGTGCTTAGTTGTTAAGTTAGCTATTTTTAAGAGAAATTATATACAAAATTTAAGTGAACTTGACTGGACAACTTGTTTTTTTTTACTTTTCTGAATTTATCTACTTCTCAAAGTGTGAATGACTTCCAGATGCCATGAAGCGTTGTTTCATTGCAAGTAAATATAACCATAAGTGATAATTTATCAGTTGCCCGAAAAAATTGAGAGAAAGAAAAACATGATATGTCCTTCAAGCCTACTTTTATTTTTACTGCTGCCGAGTTTTGCGGATATGAAAAATTGTTCGAATTTTTCCTTAAAAAATTTTCCTTTTTACAAAGCATTTTTTAATAGCTAAAGTTGGAACAATACATATCTTTTACTTTTTTGTCAGGAGTACTATCAATTTGGTTTTGTTTTGTAGTAGAGTAGGTTAATAAAATGAACTCCAGACATCCGAATTTTTAAAACGTATAATGAAATTAAATTTTTTTTGTGACATCGGTTTTCGTATCTGTGATATGGTGAGCTGGTTTTTACTTGTCAGCTCCATTAAATTTCTTTTTGTGGGAAGTATAGATTTGCTACATTTTCTTTTTTGTCAGTAAATGTTTTCTGATATTCCTAATTAGGCAGATTACAGCTGGAACTAAAGGGGTCTTCGTTCATTTAAAATGAGCTCTAAGTTTCAAATCTCAAGACCATTACCATTACCTGTTGATTTTGATGTTTGTTTAGAATCAAATTGATCAAAGTTATCGTGCGTTCATATCTCTGCATTGTTAGGTATCCCATCTTTCTTAGTGCTAACTGAAGGAAGGTATTTATACTCACATGAAACATCTAGTTATGTATCACTCAATAAATATTAGTGATAAATTAATTTCCATTATATTACATAATAACTAATATAACTAAAATAGTACGTTTCATATGATAATTGATATATTTCTCCCTTTTTACTAATAAACTTTCATTTAAAGTGTATTTTCAACGCCATAATTAGACCTGATTTTGCTGACTTATTAAGGTGAGAAAATATATATTAATTTTTTTAATATCTTTTCAGCGTAAGAGACTTTCTCAAGCATATTTGCTATAAAAAGCACTTGATTATCTTTTGTATAATTGATTTACTTTTTTTCTATGTTCACTTTGTTTTCCTGACACTTACCAGCACGCGCCAGAAGTTTCAATTATCTTGAGTTCATCTTGATGTATTGGTTTTATGATTACTCAAAACTAATGACGATACGCACCCGGATCTTGAGAAATATTAGCTGAAGAACACAACCAAAAATTGTCAAGCTGGAGATCAGCGGTCAGAAAAAATAAGTCTCAGATTGAAATCTCTTTAACTAGAATTCTTATAAAAGCTGTTGGCACTGCTGCGCGGCAAATTCTAACCGCTGAGGCCCTCTTCAAAAAGTCTTTGAAAAGAATCTTTTATAGGACAAAAGCTATGTCATTTAGTGGTTAATTAACTGAGCGAGAAACGTGACTGCAAGAATTTTGAAATAACAAAGTAACGACTACAAAGCCACAGTACAGTCAGGTATTAACTTAACCTGAAATATGATTGCATGTTCAGAACTTTGAATTGTTTCATACTTGCTTTGTTACAGTGCTTAGTTGTTAAGTTAGCTATTATTAAGAGAAACTATATACAAAATTTAAGTGAACTTGACTGGACAACTTGTTTTTTTTTTTACTTTTCTGAATTTATCTACTTCTCAAAGTGTGAATGACTTCCAGATGCCATGAAGCGTTGTTTCATTGCAAGTAAATATAACCATAAGTGATAATTTATCAGTTGCCTGAAAAAATTGAGAGAAAGAAAAACATGATATGTCCTTCAAGCCTACTTTTATTTTTACTGCTGCCGAGTTTTGCGGATATGAAAAATTGTTCGAATTTTTTCCTTAAAAAATTTTCCTTTTTACAAAGCATTTTTTAATAGCTAAAGTTGGAACAATACATATCTTTTACATTTTTGTCAGGAGTACTATCAATTTGGTTTTGTTTTGTAGTAGAGTAGGTTAATAAAATGAACTCCAAACATCGGAATTTTTAATAAGGATACGCACCCGGATCTTGAAAAGTATTAGCTGAAGAACACAACCAAAAATCGTCAAGCTGAAGATCAGCGGTCAGAAAAAATAAGTCTCAGATTGAAATCTCTTTAACTAGAATTCTTATAAAAGCTGTTGGCACTGCTGCGACGTAAATTCTAACCGCTGAGGCCCTCTTCAAAAAGTCTTTGAAAAGAATCTTTTATAGGACAAAAGCTATGTCATTTAGTGGTTAATTAACTGAGCGAGAAACGTGACTGCAAGAATTTTGAAATATCAAAGTAACGACTACAAAGCCACAGTACAGTCAGGTATTAACTTAACCTGAAATATGATTGCATGTTTAGAACTTTGAATCGTTTCATACTTGCTTCGTTACGGTGCTTAGTTGCTAAGTTAGCTATTATTAGATATTGTTTAGTTTCGTTTTTCCTTATATGTAGGTATAATGGAAGGTTGTCGATTACTGTGGTTCACTTGGTTTTCATTGTATCATAATGAACTCAGGTCAAGCTTTAAAATTAAGTTTATCACAACAATTATTCTACTATTTTTCTAAGATCAGCCTCTTTAGACAATTACAAGGTTGTTTTTTTTTCATGTGAGCTTTAAATTAGAACCCTCTTTTTATCCGTGAATAGTTGTGTGAATATTTGGAATTGATTGAGTTTGCTGCAATTGATTTAACTTGATTTAGATGCGATAGGTGGTTTTCAGCTGAGATTAGTAATGATATAGTTGATGCATATGTCATCATTTCAGTATAACAGATATTTGACGTGCACGACATTTTCCTTTCTTTTTCAGGTCATCACGATGAGGGAGGCTGAAGTCCTACCTGAGAAGCAGCAAAATTATGTATCTATATTTGACCTGCCAGCAAACATTTTTCAACAGGTGCGCCATTATTTGACAGATCACCGTTTAAAAGCACAAGACTGTGAAGATTTTAGAGATTCCCTGTTAGCTGTCATGAAATTGCGTGCCACTTTCAGTTTTATATCTGAAGTTGTTAATAATTCGGTTCTTTTGTTGATGTATTATATAACAAAAGATTGGTTATTGCCGTTTAAATTGACTAATTTTCTGGATTTTATGCAGAGAAGAACTTTGTGGCGTTTTCGTTTTGTTCAATTTAGTAGCGAAATTCTTTCAGGTGAATTTGATGTCATTCAAATGTTGATGAAAAATAACATTTTGTTTTCAAGTTCTGTTCGTTATTTGTATTTTAAGGCAACCGAAGGCAACCTGGGTGTTATTAATGACCTAACTGGCTGGTTTAAACGCGTGGCACTTAAAAATAAATCAGACGTAGAAATTCTTCCAAAACTCAATTGTCGAAATTTATCCAAATTTAGTGAAACGGTTCATTTCGAGCATTTTCCCACAAATATCGAGCGTGGTTGATAAATTGATGCAAAAGATTACATTTTATCCAAACTTATCCAAAATGTGTCCCTATCTTAACGTTTGCATTACTGGGTAAACTAAAAGCGCTGCGTTATCTCAAATCGCTAACTGCTAACTATTTGCATTTGGAAAGTTTCGCCCAGATTGAAAATTTGCCCGTACTACCGAATGTCACTGCTGTATGTTTCAACGAGTATTGCTGCGAACCAAATCGTGAGCATTTCCCTGCCCTTATTAGTCATTGTTTTCCTCGCATTGAATCGCTCGATTTCGGCGATATCTATACAAGCTTAGCTACTGATTTTTCACCATGTCTTCTAAGCACTTGTCATATGGTGCGAACAACCTGTGGTCTAGTTAGTTAGTTTCTGAACTGCCGACATATTAGATGTTTAAGTTTGGACATTTCTGTTATTTACTTTGACCATATTCGTGGTTTTGCGCAAGTTTTAACAGACGCTAAAACCTCTCAAATATCCGTTTTAAAAATACATTTTCTGCGATCAACGTGTTCTTCAGAAGTTATCTATCTGGTTACCAATCTTATCAAATCTTAGATGTGTTTAGAGATGCTTAGCATTGACGCCGGATGTCTTCCATCAAACGATACTTTTGATAATGATTTTGCGAAGATGTTCAGTGGACAGAAAGATTTCGGGTCGGCTGAATTTCTCGACCAGTTAGTTGAGATTAAAATGTTGTGTGCTTCTAGAAGAGTTCAAATTCTTGGTTTCGGAAATACGATTTTTATCAAAAGGTCTGCAAGCTCTGGATTGTTCGGCCGACTTAGACAGCTGGAATTTTTCTGTAGTCAGCTTATGCCAATAAATGCGTCCATTTTAACGTTAGATATATGATAAAACGCTATGCGAATTGCTTATCAAAATTTTATATTTTTAATAGCAATAATTTTATTTAATTGAAAATGATATTTAATATATGTTATCTTAAGTTCCATTTTGAATCAATTTTGTCATCTTTTCTTGCGTTCATTCGCATTGGAAATTATGCGTCTAAAGATTTTGCGTATATTGTTCCAGTATTTCGAAGAAATGGGGAGATTTTTGAACGGGGGCAACCTTTTCTCCAGGCGTAATCAAATTTTTTAAACGCATTCTATCAAATTTTATTAATTCCTCCTTTTGAACCGAAGATACGTTTTAGTTATTTGCCATAAGTAAGTGTAAGTTTTGGAGATTTGGCGCCTTTGTTGCCTTTGGTTGACCATAAGGGAGGGAAAGCAATTATTCCTTCTAGTTAGAATTAGATAACCTTTCTCCGAAACAAAATTTTGATCGGTTGCAATCGATACTGGATTATAGATTTGGAATATGCGGGATGGAACTCGTGCTCAAAAATTAAGCAGCTTTTTGTTTTTATGAAATTTTTTTTCTGTCATGGAAGTTGACCATCGTTCATAGGAGCTAAAGCTTTTTCTAAAACTTGTCCTGAAAACAACAGTGCAGCAGTAAACGCAAAGAATTCTGAGTTGAATTAAAGCATATTTGAAAATTTTCTAGATGGTTACGTCTGTGTGATAATAATTTGTTTGGTTTGTTCATTGAATCTAAAGCATGAAATGAGAGGAGAAGAATTGAGAAAAACACGGTAGTTTTAGCGTTTGTAAACGTCAGACAGAAGTTTTTTTTCTAATTAGTTGTCTATGTTGGAGGCTAATATATCTTGGTTTCTTTTATCATTTTGTGTTGATTTTTCCTAATTTTTTCTCAAGGATATTTTCCTATTTATTTTTTTTATCGTTGTCAAAGTTTCCTCTTACGTCAGCATTAAAACGCGGATTATCTCGTTTTTCCTTATATTTCTCATCAGAAACAGATTTTTCTATATGTCATTTTCTAAAGTGCATATGATTTTTTGATGTTTATTTTCTGTTTCTATGTAATTAATTTCGAGTTAATTTTGGCGGAAAAGGAAGTTATGAAAGTTTATGAACCCAAGTTTTTCCTTTCTGGACAAATCAAAGTTATAGCAACTTTGCCCCTAAACTTTGCACCTAGGCTACTATTTTCTGGCAAATTGTTCATCTGACTAACATTCAGACTGGAATATAAACTCAGCTCACTCTAAGTATTGACAGCCAGAGTTTAGACGTAAGTTTGCTTATCAATAAACCAATCTGGGCGCTCAATTTCCATTATCTTTCTTTTTCTTGGGTTGAAGTTCTTCGATTGATGTTTTTCTCTAACTGTCGACGCTCTTATTGTCGTTAATGTTAACCTCGCTCTCAGATTTCCCGAGATCAGTAGAAATAGAACTGTCATTGAAGTCTGTAGTGGATTTTAAATGTTTCGAAATCTCGCCGGGAAATCTAGCCGCTCTCGTTCACTTCTGATTTTGAGAAGAGGCAGGTTTTTGTTTCTTGTTTATTTTTCTACCTGATTTGGCTCACCATTGTCCCGTCATTTTCTTTGATGGAGATATTTCCATATATGAGCAGATGTGTTTTCTTATGCCAATAAATGCGTCCATTTTAACGTTAGATATATGATAAAACGCTATGCGAATTGCTTATCAAAATTTTATATTTTTAATAGCAATACTTTTATTTAATTGAAAATGATATTTAATATATGTTATCTTAAGTTCCATTTTGAATCAATTTTGTCATCTTTTCTTGCGTTCATTCGCATTGGAAATTATGCGTCTAAAGATTTTGCGTATATTGTTCCAGTATTTCGAAGAAATGGGGAGATTTTTGAACGGGGGCAACCTTTTCTCCAGGCGTAATCAAATTTTTTAAACGCATTCTATCAAATTTTATTAATTCCTCCTTTTGAACCGAAGATACGTTTTAGTTATTTGCCATAAGTAAGTGTAAGTTTTGGAGATTTGGCGCCTTTGTTGCCTTTGGTTGACCATAAGGGAGGGAAAGCAATTATTCCTTCTAGTTAGAATTAGATAACCTTTCTCCGAAACAAAATTTTGATCGGTTGCAATCGATACTGGATTATAGATTTGGAATATGCGGGATGGAACTCGTGCTCAAAAATTAAGCATCTTTTTGTTTTTATGAAATTTTTTTTCTGTCATGGAAGTTGACCATCGTTCATAGGAGCTAAAGCTTTTTCTAAAACTTGTCCTGAAAACAACAGTGCAGCAGTAAACGCAAAGAATTCTTAGTTGAATTAAAGCATATTTGAAAATTTTCTAGATGGTTACTTCTGTGTGATAATAATTTGTTTGGTTTGTTCATTGAATCTAAAGCATGAAATGAGAGGAGAGGAATTGAGAAAAACACGGTAGTTTTAGTGTTTGTAAACGTCAGACAGAAGTTTTTTTTCTAATTAGTTGTCTTTGTTGGAGGCTAATATATCTTGGTTTCTTTTATCAATTTGTGTTGATTTTTCCTAATTTTATCTCAAGGATATTTTCCTATTTATTTTTTTATCGTTGTCAAAGTTTCTCTTACGTCAACATTAAAACGCGGATTATCTCGTTTTTCCTTATATTTCTCATCAGAAACAGATTTTTCTATATGTCATTTTCTAAAGTGCATATGATTTTTTGATGTTTATTTTCTGTTTCTATGTAATTATTTTCGAGTTAATTTTGGCGGAAAAGGAACTTATGAAAGTTTATGAACCCAAGTTTTTCCTTTCTGGACAAATCAAAGTTATAGCAACTTTGCCCCTAAACTTTGCACCTAGGCTACTGTTTTCTGGCAAATTGTTCATCTGACTAACATTCAGACGGGAATATAAACTCAGCTCACTCTAAGTTTTGACAGCCAGAGTTTAGACGTAAGTTTGCTTATCAATAAACCAATCTGGGCACTCAATTTCCATTATCTTTCTTTTTCTGGGGTTGAAGTTCTTCGATTGATCTTTTTCTCTAAATGTCGACGCTCTTATTGTCGTTAATATTAACCTCGCTCTCAGATTTCCCGAGATCAGTAGAAATAGAACTGTCATTGAAGTCTGTAGTGGATTTTAAATGTTTCGAAATCTCGCCGGGAAATCTAGCCGCTCTCGTTCACTTCTGATTTTGAGAAGAGGCAGGTTTTTGTTTCTTGTTTATTTTTCTACTTGATTTGGCTCACCATTGTCCCGTCATTTTCTTTGATGGAGATATTTCGATATATGAGCAGATGTGTTTTCTTACTTTTTGAGTCAATTGCTCGTTTTGTTTTTCTATGGCAATTTGTGAACGCTTTGTCTTTTCTTTCGTAAGACTATCAACTAAAGATTCTGCGTTTGGTTTAGCTACAGCTGGTTCGCAGTACAGAAGCCGCATGTGAAATTACGAGAAATGTTATAATCACGCTGTACGAAAACTCTTGTTTGAACGGTGACAGTTTCTAATTGACACTTGACGGTTGTTGGGGATATTTGTCTGAAATATAATAGTCATAATTCTTGTTTTTAGAAACAGCGTCAAACAGAGCTGCTACAAAGAAAAAGACTGCAGCTGCCTTCGGCCCTCGTAACTCTCCTGAAATTTACAGGTGCTACTTGTGAAATAGAAAAGAAACAAGAACCACTGCTTCCAGTGGAAAAGATACAAAACTAATGCAAGTAGAGCTTCGTTCTTGTCAATTGCCACGATATGATAATTGTCCTGGAGATAATAAAATTGGAAATTCCAGTTATACCTGTCTCGGGAATCCTAAATCCCCTATAAGTGGGGCTACCGAATTAGGATTTGGCCCCTACAAACAGGACGTATTACTTCAATTCACAGCTGAAAAACGGTTAAATAGATTCTCGGGTGCATTTGGCGACTATTTAATACTTTATAAGAACCGTCAGTCATTTTTTTTGCAAAGATCAAGCTCTTCAGAAAATTACAATGTCGTTTTTTTTGCATCTGAGCTTTAAAAGGAGATTTTTCTATTTATCCGTGATAATTTTTTGAATAATTGGAATTCAAATTCAGCTCGCTGAAATTAATCTTTATTGATTTAGATGCGGTAAATGATTTATGGTTTAGTTTATGATTTAGGTAATGCATATGTATCATTTCTGATTTCAGTATGATAGATTCCTGACGAGCGCGACTTCTTCGCTGCTTTTTCAGGCAATCATGATGAGCACAGTTGAAGTTCCACCTGAGAAGCAGCAACATTCTCTATCTATCTTCGACTTGCCCGCACATATTTTACAATTCATATGCCAACTGCTGATAGACCATCGTTTAAAATCTGAATACAGTGACGATTTTAGAGAATCTCTTGCAGATTTGATTAACTTACGAGCTATTTGCGCGCAATTTTACGAAACTATTAATAATTCCGTTCTCTATTTGGCATGTAATATAACAACTGATTGGTTTTCGTCATCTAACGACTAGGATTTCACAAATTTTCTTGACTTCCTGAAGAGAAAAACTTTATGGCGCTTCCGCGTTGTTCAGTTTGAAAGCCATGTTCTCACTTCGGAAAATGTTGTCTGAATGCTCGAGCTGTATGAAGTTTTATTTTCCCGATCTGTTAGTTTTGTATATTTTGAGGCGACTGAACAAAGCCCGGCTGTTATTGATAAACTTATCGGCTGGTTTAAAAGAGTGGCGTTTCAACATAATTGGGAAATTGAAATTCAATGCGAGAACTCGATTGTCGAAATTTGTGATCCAAATTTAGTAACGCGACTGACGTTCTCTGAAACGAACACACCGCAATCTATTATTCAAGATAATATTATGATGCAAAAGATTATTTATTTTCAAACTTTATAACATTAAGCGTTAATGTTATAAATTTCTAATCGATGGGTAAACTAAAGGCTCTTCACAAACTCAAAGCACTTAGCGATGTTAACCATTTAGACATGGAACATTTTTCAGATTTCCCGAGATCAGTAGAAATAGAACTGTCATTGAAGTCTGTAGTGGATTTTAAATGTTTCGAAATCTCGCCGGGAAATCTAGCCGCTCTCGTTCACTTCTGATTTTGAGAAGAGGCAGGTTTTTGTTTCTTGTTTATTTTTCTACCTGATTTGGCTCACCATTGTCCCGTCATTTTCTTTGATGGAGATATTTCCATATATGAGCAGATGTGTTTTCTTACTTTTTGAGTCAATTGCTCGTTTTGTTTTTCTATGGCAATTTGTGAACGCTTTGTATTTTCTTTCGTAAGACTATCAACTAAAGATTCTGCGTTTGATTTAGCTACAGCTGGTTTGCAGTACAGAAGCCGCATGTGAAATTACGAGAAATGTTATAATCACGCTGTACGAAAACTCTTGTTTGAACGGTGACAGTTTCTAATTGACACTTGACGGTTGTTGGGGATGTTTGTCTGAAATATAATAGTCATAATTCTTGTTTTTAGAAACAGCGTCAAACAGAGCTGCTACAAAGAAAAAGACTGCAGCTGCCTTCGGCCCTCGTAACTCTCCTGAAATTTACAGGTGCTACTTGTGAAATAGAAAAGAAACAAGAACCACTGCTTCCAATGGAAAAGATACAAAACTAATGCAAGCAGAGCTTCGTTCTTGTCAATTGCCACGATATGATAATTGTCCTGGAGATAATAAAATTGGAAATTCCAGTTATACCTGTCGCGGGAATCTTAAATCCCCTATAAATGGGTCTACCGAATCAGGGTTTGTCCCCTACAAACAGAATGTATTACTTCAATTGACAGCTGAAAAACAGTTAAATAGCTTCTCCGGTGAATTTGGCGACCGTTTAATACTTTATGAGAACCATCAGTCAATTTTTTTTGCAAAGATCAAGCTTTTCAGACAACTAAAATGTCGTTTTTTTGCTTCTGAGCTTTAAATTGAGATTTTTCTATTTATTCGTGATTATTTGTTTGAATAATTGGAATTTGAATTGAGCTAGCTGAAATTAATCTATATTGACCTAGATGCGGTAA
Organism: Convolutriloba macropyga; assembly: GCF_964194025.1. Lineage (NCBI taxonomy): Eukaryota > Metazoa > Xenacoelomorpha > Acoela > Convolutidae > Convolutriloba > Convolutriloba macropyga. Next base: position 29,603 of record NW_027452047.1, read on the forward strand.
ATGGTTTATGGTTGAGTTATTAATTTAGATAATGCATATGTATAACTTCCGTATAACAGATTCCTGGCGAGCACGATTTTTTCGCTGCTTTTTCAGGCAATCATGATGAGCTCGGTTGAAGTTCCACCTGACAAGCAGCAACATTCTCTATCTATCTTGGACTTGCGCGCACATATTTTACAATTCATATGCCAACTGCTGATAGGCCATCGTTTAAAATCTGAATACAGTGACGATTTTAGAAAATCTCTTACAGATTTGATTAACTTACGAGCTACTTGCGTGCAATTTTACGAAACTATCAATGATTCCGTTCTCTATTTGGCATGTAATATAACAACAGATTGGTTTTCGTCATCTAAGGACCAGGATTTGTCAAGTTTTCTTGACTTCATGAAGAGAAAAACTTTATGGCGCTTCCGTGTTGTTCAGTTTGAAAGCCATGTTCTCACTTCGGAAAATGATGATCTTGTCTGAATGCTGGAGCTATATGAAGTTTTATTTTCACGATCTGTTAGTTTTGTGTTTTTTGAGGCGACTGAACAAAGCACGGCTGTTATTGAAACACTTATTGTCTGGTTTAAAAGAGTGGCGTTTCAACATAATTCGGAAATTGAAATTCAATTCGAGAGCTCGATTGTCGAAATTTGTGATCCAAAATTAGTAACGCGACTGACGTTCTCTGAAACGAAGACACCGCAATCTTTTATTCAAGATAATATTATGATGCAAAAGATTATTTATTTTCAAAATTTGTTCGAATTAAGCGTTAATGTTAAATTTCTAATCGATGGGTAAACTAAAGGCTCTTCACAAACTAAAAGCACTTAGCGTTAACCATTTAGACATGGAAAATTTTTCAGAAATTTTAAATTTGCCCGTACTTCCGAATATTACATATCTTACTATAAGAAAACCGAAGGAGTTTAATATTGAGCATATACCTGCCGTTATTAGTAACTGTTTCCCATTCCTTGAGTTCCTCGATTTTCACGATATCAAAACTAGCATATCTGCTGATTTTTCGAGTCTTCCGAGCAGCTTTTACGTGGTGAAAACAACATTTCAGTTATTTGAAAATTTTCTAAATTGTGCACATATTAAATGTTTAAGTTTGGATAGTTTTTGTTTACCCGTTGACCACAATGAGTTTGCAGAAAAGATAATAGGAGCTGAAAGTTTGCAAATATCCGTTTTGAAAGTAAAATTTTGGGGACCTTCGGAGTTTACTGAGTTTATAAATGTTGCGACTGCCTTGATTGCTTCTTTAACGCATTTAGAAGTACTCGATTTTGACGCGAGTAGTTATCGGCCACAAACGAGTTACTCTTACGAAAGTGATCTCGCGAAATTGTTTAAAGGGCAGACCGATTTTGTGTCGGATGAATTTCCTTTTCTGCTGGACAAAGTTAAAGATCTATGCAGTAACAGACGAATTCAGGTTCTCGTATTCTGAAAAACTATTTTGATGAAGAAATCAGCGAATACTGCTTTATTTCGCAGATTGCAACAGCTGGAGTTTAATTGTGCTTTGGATATAATGCCAATCAATGCGTCAGTTTTATCCTTAGATTTGTGAAGAAACGCGCTTGAAATCCTGGTGACTTCGCTGAAAAGTTTCATAGATGGTTTTAAAACTATGTTTATTTTGCTATGTTTCTTAGAATGTATCATAACTATCTAAATTGGAAATGAAAATTGACTTGAAACAGTTTGTAAATCAGGATATATATGTTGGTAGTTTAAATCTCTATTTTAAATCCATTCTTTCTGCAATTTTTGTCTTTTCCCTCAATATTGTAGCTTATTTTATGCATTGAATAATTTTGGAAAATTTATTTGTTGCCTGTTAGATTGATGTTGTCATAATGAAACGCCGTTTTTCGTCTCAAACAATGATCTATAACTTCCAGTAATACCCCTAACTCATAATTTAGTTCCTGAATGTTTGCAAAATTTTTTTAAAAGTTGTTCCTCATATTTTGGCTTCATTTTTAAATGGAATCTTTATGCACGTCACATGGGGAATTAAATATTAGAATCGTAATTTTATAAGTCCGAGCGCAATTTTTTCTGGGCAGTTTTGTCCTTTTTTTCAGTTAGGAATTTATCTCAGTTAGGAAAAGATTATTAGTCATGATACACTTACTACGGCACCTGAATTTTACCTGAACTTCCGAATACCTGAACCCGGTTCAGGTAAATTTACCTGAACTTTTTTTAGTGTGTGGCATTGTAATTCTACATTGTTATACGTAATTCTTATTGGATTAATATTGTCATAGTGTCTGACATTTTAGTGTTTTGTGAATGTAAAATAATTGTACCATTTGTTTGGATAATCTTGAAAATGATGTCAAGTATATAAGAATAACCCACCAGGAAAATGAGGTTAGTTGCAGCTTGCATTTCAAGAATAGTTCTCTATGGAACAAATGCTAGAAAAAATTCTGAAGTAGCTTATAGACCAGAAATATATTTGACTGAATATTATAAGTTGAAACATTATATAAATAGTTGAAAGTAAGACACTAGTTGGTAGAAAAATTAATGCTTCTGATTTTTTCGGCAATAGAGTGACTAAAACAGGAAACATGAAAAAATTGTCGGTTACTCATCAGGTTTTGAGAGCATAAGACAACAGCTTTGAAATAATTTTTAATTGCTCTCAAAGAAAGTTTGTAGCAATTAGTCCTGTGATCTTTTCTTATATGATTTTTCGCTTGACTGATTTTTCTTTTGACCCATTTGCCTTTTCGTTCTCTGAAACGCAATAAACACGTGAAACCCGGGGGGCACTAACTTCTCTTAGACGCTTACGCCTTACTATTCTTTAAGAATGTGATTCACTAAAACAGTTTTTAGGAGACATTTAAGGGCGGTCCGTTCGACCCTCCTCAGTCACCCACCCAACACTCCACCATTCCACCCTCCTCCACATAGTGATTTGTACCCCCTTTCATCCAGCCCTCT
>NW_027452048.1:0-88264 GCF_964194025.1 Convolutriloba macropyga
TATTTAGCTGATAATAATAATACCATTTGGAGCATTGTTTGTAAATTGTAAATATGTGAAATATTTGTTTTCGAAAATTGTGTATTTAATAACGAATCGTTTTCTTAATTTTAAATTGAGGGTATATCGTCATCACTCAGCAGTTTTCAGAGCTTCTTGAATTGTGAACGCAAAACAAAAAATGAATAAGGATATGGTAAAGTAGTAACCGGCCACTAAAATTACAGGCGCCAATTGAAGATGTTACAGCGGCCAGGTAGAGACTTGTTCGGTGGACAAACATAATGGCGATTTGGTTTTTCATTTTGTTTCCTTTATTATTACTATTCTATTATTATTATTATTATTATTATTATTATTATTATTATTATTATTATTATTATTATTATTATTATTATTATTATTATTATTATTATTATTATTATTATTATTATTATTATTATTATTATTATTATTATTATTATTATTATTATTATTATTATTATTATTATTATTATTATTATTATTATTATTTATTATTATTATTATTATTATTATTATTATTATTATTATTATTATTATTATTATTATTATTATTATTATTATTATTATTATTATTATTATTATTATTATTATTTATTATTATTATTATTATTATTATTATTATTATTATTATTATTATTATTATTATTATTATTATTATTATTATTATTATTATTATTATTATTATTATTATTATTATTATTATTATTATTATTATTATATTATTATTATTATTATTATTATTATTATTATTATTATTATTATTATTATTATTATTATTATTATTATTATTATTATTATTATTATTATTATTATTATTTATTATTATTATTATTATTATTATTATTATTATTATTATTATTATTATTATTATTATTATTATTATTATTATTATTATTATTATTATTATTATTATTATTATTATTATTATTATTATTATTATTATTATTATATTATTATTATTATTATTATTATTATTATTATTATTATTATTATTATTATTATTATTATTATTATTATTATTATTATTATTATTATTATTATTATTATTATTATTATTATTATTATTATTATTATTATTATTATTATTATTATTATTATTATTATTATTATTATTATTATTATTATTATTATTATTATTATTATTATTATTATTATTATTATTATTATTATTATTATTATTATTATTATTATTATTATTATTATTATTATTATTATTATTATTATTATTATTATTATTATAGGTGACGCCTCAAATAGACGTACAGTAGAATTTTCAACGAATCTGAAGAGGTCGAGAAATGTAAAACAGTGAAATTTGTGCGTTCAATTAACCAAGTTCGACAGCCTAATTATAGATTCTGTATTTTACAGCATGTGCCCCTGCCTCGCTGGCTCTGACCATACCTCAGCGGCCCGAGGGACTTCGTATGAATATATCACAACCGAACGTGATTTTTAATAGCCGCACAGCGATAGCTGGGCCTATTATTGGCCTTCTCTTGGTTTTTGCGACCCGAAGAGCAGTATTGGTTTTCTTAAGGTTTTTTTTGCCGGAAGTACTATTCGTTCAGACGATGTTTTGACCTTAAAACCAAATGGAGTAAAATTGCCGTGTGAACTAATTCTTTCTGAGCGAGAAATTTTTTTGACTTTGAAAAAGAATGAGTTTGAAAAGTAGTTTTTGACTGAATGGCACATATAGATAACCGTTTTTTTGCCGTTTTTTCCGTCTAAGTTGCCTATTTTGCCGTGTGAACTATTTTTTTCTGAGCGAGAGAAGTTTTTTTGATTGTGTGCTTCGGTTAGTGAATGACTTTTTGACTTTGAAAAGTAGTTTTTGACTGAATGGCACATATAGATAACCGTTTTATCCCTTTTTTGGTCCAAGTGGCCCATTGTTTTTGCTTGTAATTTGCTTTTTGGTGGAAATAATCTTAATTCGATGCTACATTGAAATGTAAACCTCGGAAATTGATACCACCGTGTTTTGCAGAGCCTGAAAATGCGTTTGAAGTTCAAAATTGGCAGATATTTTTTGATTTTTTAGTTATTTTTTGGCTTTTTTTCTAGTTATTTCTTCATTTTTGTATCTGTCAGCCGTCTTTTGGTCAAAAATCAGTTAATATAATATCTTACTTTAATTCATATACTCAACGCCTCTTTCTATCTCGATGTATTTTTTGTGTTTATAAAATTGTACATGTGCTAATCCGATTTTGGTAGTTTTTTTCCAACTTTTCTCTTTTTTATTGTTTTTTGGTTTGAATTACAAGAACTAGTCTTTTTGTGCAACATGAGGGACTTTATTTTCGTTTAAATAAAAATGTAATAATCTTTTGGCTTTAAGTTTTCGGAAAACAGTTTTTTTATTAAATTTTTTTCATAAATTCGGTCTCAAAAATTTGTTGAACATGTTTTTGCAAAATGTCTTGAATGTTCGAATTTTGCTTTTTTTGTTCCGTTCAGGAGGATGGATCTTTGTCTCGGATGACTCGTTGTCTTTTCTATTTCTCGATTGCTGAACAATGAAATGTATTCGTTTTCTTCATTTTTTTAATTTGGTTTTTTAACTTTCAAAAATCAAGAATTAGTCTTTTTGTTACTGTGTTCCTTACAATGTGGCAATATTCTAGTTTGTATCATTCTGGCTTTGTCCTGGCACCTACATTTATATTCGTGATATTGATTTTTTTCAGTTTTTAAAAAGTTGCATGATTTCAGCTTTTTCTTAGATTTTCGTCATTTCTTTGGTTTGCAGTTCATTTCATTCATCATAATTTAGTCCTGAGATTTTGCTATAGATGCAATTTTCTGAAGTCCTTGATATTGTTTTAAAACGATTTTTTGGCTTTGATTATTATTCTGTCTTTTCTATGATTAATTCAATTTTTGAATTAGTATGGAATCATATTTTCTGGAGTATATACATCAAGGAAGAAGTATGGGTTGTTTTTGTCTTATTTGCAGTGATTTGAAATCTAGTGTTTGTAGTGATTTTCTAATTCTTAAATTTGAGCATTCTTTTTGAAAAATTTAATTTTGTGTCTAAGATTATTATCTCCGTTAGCTTTCGCGGCCTTGAGATTAGAAGCATGAATTGTTTGAAGGCAATTGATAGCCCTGTCAGCTTTTTCAGCCTATCAGTATTTTGGCCATCCTAATTATTTCGGACTTTTTTTAACATTACCAAACGTTTTCAATAATATAAAGTTTTGCTGCTTTTTGTTTTTTCTTGATGATAGTGATTTAATTTTCACCAATTTCAAGATCAGACCTAGGAGGTAATGAGTTAATGGTTTAAAAAAAAAAATGGTAACGGCTTTAGCTGCAATAACGTTTTTTTTTTTGAAATTCGGATGCTTCGAGTCGCTTGCGGATTTCTTTCGCCTATGTTTTTTATTTCGTCAAGGTCTTAGTTACGACCATATGACGTCACAAACACTTCAAATCTGCTTGTTGTTTATTCGTTCATGTAATTTCAACTGAATTGCGTGCTTGACGTCAATTTTCACTCTTCACTTTTATTTGAGCGAGTTTTTTCTTCATTCGCATGATTAAGTTTATGGTCTCACGTGACTTACCGCACTCTCAAAAATGACTTCCTCACTTTAAAATTGATTTTTTAAAAATTTAATTCAAAGAGATAAGGTCACGTGAATGTGTGCCACTCTAATTGAAGGTTTTTTGAGAGCAGCTAATAGAGGCAGCAATATCTTATACAGATTCTTAACATCTCATCCTTTAATGAAAAGAGTAATTTTTTGGTCAGTTTTTTTACTTTTTTTGGACTGCAGATTGACGAAGCTATTGCGGCTATTTTCTGGATATCTGCCAGCTATGTTTGTTAGTTTCTACCAGAAAAAAAATTGTAATTTCTCTCAAACCAAGTTTGTAGCAGTAATATTAGTCCTGTGATCTTTTTATGCGATTTTTTGCTCGACCGATTTTTCTCAAAAATGGAATAAACAGGTAGCGCTCGGAGCATTAAGTTCTTTTAGAGCCCTAAGCCCTACTATACTCTAAGAATGCGATTCACCAAAACTGTTTTGAGGCCCCAATTTCATGGTGTGAAGGATGGTTCTAAATCAGGCGGCGCCCCTCCATCAGCCCCTCCCCCCATTATCGCGTCCCTCAACACTCCCAGTTTCCACCCTCCACCTCTTGATTTGATCATTTGATCCCCCTGTCATCTAGCCTTCTCAACCCCTACCCCCATCGCTTGAACCCCTCCCCTCCCCCCCCCCCCCCCACAAACACACACCGGGCACACCCCTTAATGCTAGCATCCCTAAGCCCTAGCTGGCTACTACCAAAGCCAAATGCTCGCGGTCGTTTGAGAGCAATTCGGCCGACGTTAGTCGGTTATGTTTTCTATTTCAGCTCAACTCGATTGCTGATTATATTTATGTCAATGGTCATTTCGAATTTTAAAACCTGGAAAAGTTGTTGAGTGCATAATGAAGCAATCAGTCGATCAGGAAACTATTGACATTTTCTCAATTCTGATTGGCCAGATTTTGGGAATTAAACTTTCTATTTCGATACGTCTGCCATGTGGCTAGCGTCATTAAAGTTTCCATTATCGTTACTTTTCCTTAATTTTTAGGGAAAAATATTGTAGAGATATTGCTACAACCTTTGCGAAAGCTGCCTGTGGTTGTGCATCTACTATCTGTTGATGGATTTGATTACGACTGCTCTTTAATGAGGCAAATCAATCTTAAAGATTAGGGTAATTGTCTGTGGGCCAAATTGTTGGATAAGGGTTCAGTTGCTTTCAGGGGAAATAAAAGAAGCGTAAAAGTAGTTTTAACTGATTAATGTAAGTTGCCTACTTTTAAACTTCGGTTGTTTTTGAAATATTTCGCTCCTTTCAGTCGAATAGACAAAGCAAGGAGGCTCGTTCATCTGGTCTCCGACACAGATTTTCTGACCTTCCATAGAAAGATAAAATGAAAAGATTTAGGCCGCAACTATACCAACCGAAGTTACAAGCACTCTTCCATTGAAAGTTTTGCAATACGAATCATGTGGTAATCTTAATAAAAGAATGCAGCTGAATCGAGGTTTTACCAAATAAGATTTTAAATTATAATTTAATTTTTAATTGCATTGTTTTCTGATCTCATCATGAACGTGGTGTTTCCGACTAACCATCCTTCATTGAACAATGAAAAAGAATGTAAGCTGGGGAACGCAAGAGTTAAAGCAAAAATTGCTTTTTTAACATTACAGTAAAACTTTATTGTATATCTCTCCGTAACAATAACTATGTGAACGGAAAACACTAATTCTGCTTAGCAGTTCAAGCGCCAAGAAAATCTAACAATTCGTAGGTTTCTGTTTTTACACCAATTCTGAATCAATCAACTCGTGAGGAATATTTGAACTAGTAAGTGTGCTTCGCAACATTTTTCCTGCTGTGAAATTCTCTGACATCATACGATTTGCTTTGAATTAGAAAATTTTTATCATGATGAATTTTAAGAGTAAAACTTGTTGAAAAAAGTTAGGGAGCAATTAAGAAAATTTTCTGAGTTTCTTTATTAACTAACCATTAAACTTTCAAAATTAAGGAAGTTATCTTTGTTGCAAAATAGTTAGTTTGCTAACAGAAGGTAGCAGTAGCATCAAAGGGCTGTTCGTATGCTCTCATTCTCTGACACAAGTAAACACACAAAATGCAATTTTTTGTGATAAACTGCCTGGTTTTTAAGCCAATTTTAAGGTAATATAGGTGGCTTGATTTGTATATCAATTGACGCATATTCATCAGAGTTGTAGATCTTAATTGACGAAAACTGACAGGCCTACTTACAGAAAGAAATACGGATAGATGTTGGCCAGTTTCCTGTAAGCAGCAGTGATTTGAGTTCCACGTAGAAGCAATTCAACTTGATAATGCCTCCATCAGTTCAGTCAAGAAGTTGCATTTTGAAATCAACAACTAATGATCACGTTGAACAGATTTCACATGGAGCTCAACGCACTGCTGCTTACAGAAAAATGGCCAACTTCTATCTGGGTTTTCATTTCTGTAGGTAGGCCTGTCAGGTTTCTTGAATTGAGATCTAAATTTTGATTGAATATGCGTCGATTGATAGAATGTTAGAACAAAATTAGAGTTAAGAGTACAATTTTGCAGATTAGTGAAAGAAACGTTTCCTTTTTAAAACTTTACAGGTGTTGAAATAAGCCACACGTGTCCGTTTCTAATTGAGAAACCCGATTATTTATAGCGGTTTGATTAAAGTTTGAAATCGTACCCTGGGGTCTCTAAGTATATGTTAGAACAAAATCTTAGTCGCCCAAGGGACTTGGTGCCCTGATACGAGGGCGCCTGCGCGCGAGTGCTGGGTACAAGGCACGAGGGGACCAAGATTTTGTTCTGTGATGTAATAACTACAGATTAATTGACTAACTTCAGCTGCTTGAGTGCCTGACTAATTTCATCCTTGATTCTCTAAGCTTATTACTGTTTCCTGCAGAAACGTTTTGCACAGCGAGTTAGGATAAGCCGAGACTTGTACGAATTTTTGGTGACTGATTCTTGATCCATCTAGACTTTCCATAATAGGATACCTTAAGTTTTATAGGATTATTAATAGCCGCCCTCATCTTCTCAGCCGGCTATTATAGCGCTCCTATTTTTTATTTTACATCGTCGAACTTTTTTTCGCTTTACCCATTTTGCCGCTTTTTCGACATTTTGCGTGAAATATTTGTGACTTCTCTAGGCTAGTTTCACTTTTCTGTCATTCTGCTCAAAGTCCTTTTAAACAGCAGCTGCTCAGCAAAGCAATTCAAAATGAAGAGAGTCAGTATAAAAAAATCAAAGTCAGACATAGAAACGGTATAAACCCATAAAACCCATTTTTAGATGCCCGGTACTTGAACTTTGTTCTCATAAGTTTTACTTACTATCTATAATGCTCATTGGTATTGATACTAGACCCTGTAGCCTCTCTGAGAGACAGGAGTATGTTCAATTATGAAATGACATCAAAATAAATCGCACTTAAAGATGTTCTTATACAAAAATCAATTTTTGTTGATATTTTCTTTTCTTTCAATCCCAATACAGTTATGGGAATCAACGGCGGCTATTTTCCGGCAATCTGCCGGGTATGTTTTAGGTTTTTTCCCCAGTTAGTGGGTATGTATAGTGTAGCCCACTCCTCAATTAACTGAACTTGCTAACTAGACTATAATGGGGGGCCTATATTTTCGTGGGGGCTATAATGGGAAAAGCCCATTTCTTATATTGTTTATAGCTTCAGTTTGCCTGCCCTCGTTTCAATCCATTAATGGCTAACTCGATACAACAAAAGCAAGTTATCTAACATACTATTAACGCTATTGTCAAATGCAGCCATAAACATGTTTTATCGGAGTCAAACTTAACTGACAAAGACGAGCAAGCAACAAAGACTAATGTCCCAAGAGTTGTAGAAAAATAACGAATCTGATGTCACAAAATTTCAGCGACTCTTCACTATTTTTCGTATAAGCTCATTGACAAAAGTAACGACCAAATTACGAATTTAGATGGTCAATTCAAGAGTTGGATCTATCATTCCGGCCTGTGTTTTATCCCGTGTTTATAGCACGCTATTATCTTAATAAATATCGCGTGCGCCTGTGTGCGTAATAGCCACATCTCCAGTAGGATGGGAGGCTGAAAAAGAACATATCCGAATGTTTTTTTTCTAATCGTTTTTACAAGCAATCTGGGACAGACTGAAAAAGTTGATATAAATTGCTTTTGAAATCGGACAGTTCTCTGTTTTAAATAGTGATTTGAGTGCTTACACTTTTGCCAACGAAAAGAATTTTATGCATAATTAGTGCATAACTGTACTTGAGCTGGATTTCTAGCTGACATTTTAAACCCTTATACAATCCACTAGTTATTTTAAATGGGAACTGCCTCTAATCTCAAGTGCAGTCCTCAATACAAAATTGATTGAATGGTAAGAATGGTGAATTGGGAGCAGGATGGTGACAAGAAAGTAGCCGAGGCTGAGAAGCTGATGAAAAAGGTTGCCAAAAGCAACAAGAAAAGTAAGTGTTCCTCAGAATATAGTCCTTCGGGATTTTACTTAACTGAAGAAGATAAAACTTTTCTGGGCTTGGTACATCATTTAGACTGCAGTATTCGTATAAATCTTATTCTTATTGTCCTAAAGTTTCTCGGAATGCATCAATTTAAAAATGAAAGTAACGCTGCTAGATGTAAAAACTGATGTATATGAAAGCCTAGAGAATTATGAAACAATTTAATTTGTTTAGAAAATCTGGAAAAGAAAGAGAGTGCATGCAAGTTGTTTGCCAGCGCAGGCCATGATTTTTCACGAGCTGAGCAGAAAACTAAAGCAGTGGATGCATTTGTAAAAGCAGCTGTGAATTACCGAGAACTCACAACTGAACTTGCCTTAATCAATTCTGCTTCAAGTTTTTTAGGAATTTGTTTCCGCTTGTTATCCCTATTTTAGATAGTTGGGCTAGTTATCTACAATTCAAAAAAAACTTTGTATTGGAGCTTTTTTTCAAATCTCTGCGCGCATTTTGTAACTTGGAAATCAAACTGGAAAACAACACTTTGAAAAGTCATTGTTGACATGAAGAACCACTAAAGGGAACAAAAAACTAGAAGAATTAGATAGTTATTTTTTAAAATAAATTCTCTTTAGATAGTCAGAAATGTTTTCGATTTTTCAAAAAATTTTCGGTTCATTTTTTGTTGACCGGCTTTGAATGTTTATTCTCCTGATCTAATCACGAGTGACATTGAAGGTGGTACATGTGTTTTGAGATCCAAAAATTTTCTGAGAAAATTCTAAATATATTTATTATAGCTGCGAAGCTGTAATCTGAGCGAAGCTATATTGCGGTGCTCTTGGTTTTTTACGACTCGAAGAGGAGTATTGGTTTTCTTAAGGTTTTTTTTTTTACAGGAAGTAGATTTGTTCACGCGGCATTTTGACCTAAAAGCGAAAGTGAGAAAATCTGTCTTGGTGAACAGATTTTCGCTAGGCGAGAGAAGTTTTTTGATCATGCGCTACGTTTAGTGAATGACTTTTTGACTTTGAAAAGTAGTTTTTGACCGAATTGCACATATAGATAACCGTTTTTTCGTCTAAGTGGCCCAATTTTTTTTGCTTGTAATTTGGTTTTTTGTAGAAATTATTTTTTTTCGATGCTAAATTGAAATGCGATCTTCACCAATTGATACCACAGTGTTTTCCGAAGCCTGAAAATGCGTTTCAAGTTCAAAATTGGCACATATTTCTTGATTTTTTAGTTAATTTTTGGCTTTTTTTCTAATAATTTTTTTCATTTTTGGATCTTTTAACCGTCTTTTTGCCAAAAATCAGTTAATATGGCAGATTTGTTTTGACTATTTATATACTCAACACCACTTTCTACCTCGGTGTAATTTTGTTCTATAAAATTGTACATATGCTAATCCGATTTTGGTAGTCTTTTTCCGATTTTTGTCAGTTTTTTTGTTCGTATTTTGGTTTTAATTACTAGAAATGGTCTTTTTGTGCAACATGAGGGACTTTAATTTCGTTTCAATAAAAATTCAATCATTTTTTGGCGTTAAGTTTTTGAAGAACAGATAAAACTGCTTCATGAATGCAGCTTTTTGACCATTTTTTTTTTGCAAAATATTTCAATGTTTCGTATGTTTGAATTCTGTTTTTTCCTATTTTTTTGTTCTCTTCAGGAGGATAGATCATTTGTATTGGATGACTAGTTAGCTTTTCTATGTGTCGAATGCTGAACAATGAAATGTATTCGTTTTTCTTGATTTTTTTAATTTGATTTTTAACTTTCAAAATCAAGAATCTATTTTTGTTACGGTGTTCCTCACATTGTGTCCAGATTCTTCACATTCTAGTTAGTATCATTCTAGCTTTGTCCTGTCACCTATTATGGAACTTCTGTTTCTTGTTGATTGGTTGTTTTCAGTTGTTAAAAAATTGAATGATTTTAGCTTTTTCTTAGATTTTCGTCATTTCTTTGGTTTGCAATTGATTTCATTCAACAAAAGGCAGTACTGAGAGTTAGTTAGCAAGCATTTTCCAAAATTTCCACTTAATACTATCTACCGCAACTTTTTTCTGGCCTTGGTGTTAATAAACAATTTTCTGCCTTTGAATATTCTTCTGCTGCGTATTTCTTTTCTATTATAAATTTAATTTTTGATTTAGTTTGAAATCATGTTGTCTGGCATATGTAGAATAAGGGAGAAGTGTGTCCTGTTTTGTGTCTTAGTTGCAGTGATTAGAAAAGTAATTGTGGTTTTCTGATTCTTAAATTTGAGCATTCCTTTTTTAAAAGATTTAACTTGTGTCTAAGATTTATCTGCCGTTTGCTTTCCCGATCTTATTGAGATAAGAATCATGAAATATTTGAGAACAATTGATAGCCCTGTCAGCTGTTTCAGCCCATCAGTATTTTGACCTTCTTATCTATTTTGGGTTTTTTAACGTTACCAAACATTTTCAATAAAATAAGATTTTGCTGCATTTTGTTTCTCTTGCTGACAGTGGTTTAAGTTTCTACAATTTTTAGATCAGACAAGGGGAGGTAATGAGTTAATGATTTAATACAAAAGGTAATTAATGCCTTCCGCCGCAATTACGGTTTTATTTGTGAAGTTTTGACGCATCGAGTCGCTTCCGGAATTCTTCCGGCTATGTTTTTTGTTTCGTCGTCTGACGCTCTTTTTTCGTTTTACATTTGTTCACACAGCAAAGCTGAAAAAGTCAAATTTTCTGAATGACTTCTTCCTCTCACTAACGGCATTTGCGCGCGTGACGTCATTTCTTACTCGCTTTAGCAAAAGTTTTTAGGTTATTTGCGTGATTAGATTTTGATCATACGTGACTTACCTCACTCAATAAAATGACTTTTGCACTTTAAAACTTAAGTTTAGTTTGAATTTGTTTAAGGTCAAAGGAACTCATTTGTGCAGTAAAGGTCCCTAATAAGAGGCTTCTGTGGAATGAATTTTAACAAGCTTTATTAATTTATCGCTGAATGTTTTTTACTTAGTTTTTTGAGCGGCGTCGATTTTTTTTCAATTTAGATCTGTATCTGTTTCTATCTCTATTATATGGCACGCAGGTCTATTCTTTCGCAGCTATTCCGGCAATCTGCCGGCTATGTTTTCACTATTCAAAGATAACATGTTGCTCTCAAACAAAGTTTTTTGGTTGATATTTTTAATAGCTGCGATAGCGAGCTATTATTAGCCTGCTCCTGGGTTTTACCAATCAAAGATTTGGTTAAAGATTTGTTCACATAGTTTCATTGTTTTTAAAGTCGATTTCGAGTAGTGATTTTGGTCACGTCGAAATAGGAAATGGAACAAAAAAGCGAGTGACTTTGCAGTGGTTCCTATCTAATTTTAAGGTAGAGTGCGAAATCGGCGTTAGAGCAAAAATTCGCTCTCTCGATTATTTTTTGTTCACGTGCGGCAATTTGACTTCGGTTCTCTCATTTTACCGAGTTTTTTGGTTGGTTTTCTTAAATACTGATACGAATCAATTCCTAGTCATTTTTCGGTCTAGTTTATTGTTAAGTGACAATGAAGTTTTGAACTGTAGTTTATGACCTGTCCTGTTCTGTTTTTTACAACTCAAAGAATTTGAATTGTATTGGGGCGCTGTCTTTTTTTTTAAGATCTGTTCGCACATTTTCATGATTTTTGAAGTCAAACTGGAGTAGTGATCTTGGTCACACCGAAACAGGAAGTGGAGCGAAAAAGCGAGTGCTTTTGCGGCGTGAAATTTTTTCACTCTAAATTAAAATAGAGTGAGAAAACGGTGTTTGAACAAAAATTCGCTTTCTCGCTAGTGGTTTTTTGTTCACATGCGGCAATTTCACTTTGATTTTTTCTGTTTTTTCGAGTTTTTGGATCGGATTTTTTTAAAATGGTTTTCCCAGTCCATTCATAGTCCGTTCAAGGTCTAGTTTTCTGTTTAGTCAATGAAAATTCTTTGAATTGTGCGTCAGGACTTGTCCTGCTATGTTTTTTATTTCGTCGTCAAGACTTGTTAACCCTAAAATTTCACGCTTACTTCAAATCTGCTCTCCATTTTTTCATGCAGTTTTGACCAAACTGCATGCTTAATGTCATTTTTAATTCTTAATGGAGCAAATTTTCCTGTTCATTTGCGTGGCTAATTTTTTGGAAAACCATGACTTTTCGCACTCCCAAAAACAAATTTCCTCAATTTCAAAGACTTCTGCCTACTTTAATTGAAAGAGAAGGTCAACTGAGAGTATTTCACTCTAATTGAAGTTTATTTGAGAGCACCTGATGGAAACAGCAATAAGTTATACAAGTTCTTTTTCAAAATATAACCTCTCAGCACTTAAAAAAACGGAATTTCCGATTTCTTTGTTCAATTCTTGAGACTGCATATCTACAAAGCAGCTTTTTTCTGGAAATCTGCCATTTATGTTTGTAATTCGTCCGACATGCCACGTTTGTGAGTTTTCCGTTTGTTATTAAAAAACTGATAAAAAACTCATCTTGAGAAAAAATTCAATAGCCACATTTTTGCATCTACGGTTTTTAATGGCTAAAAGTGTCGTTACATGTGACTTTTAGCAATAGAGTGGAAACATTTCGAAATATAGAGGCAGCTAAACTTGTGGAGAAGAGGGACGGCGGTAAGGCAGCAGAGTATTATGAATCAGCTGCCAAGTTGTATATCGAGGTCGGTCAGCATGCGAGAGCAGCAAAACAGTTAGAGAAGGCAGCTGCCTTATATGAGCTGAAGCTGGGCAAAAAGTTGAAGGCTATGAAATGCTATGAGAAAGGTTAGATTTAGTGGCGACCTTTTTTATTTTATCATCATCATCGTCTTTGTTTATTCACCCCTTCTAGACCCAGAGGTGTATTCCATTGCTCTTCAACCCTAACCGGGCACTTAAAATATTCATCGTAGATATTCGATTCGAATATTCGATCACTAAGGAATCTTTAGCCCTAACCGGGTATTTCAAAGGAATATCTTCAGCCCTGTCCAGATTCATTGGTGAACCTGTCCATTCATGAACTCAATTCGTGGCAATTTAATACCAAAGGTCAAATGAAAAGTGCGCCCAACTGGTGCCATTTTTTACTTCAAATCTTAATAGTGGTATATCTTAACCTCTAATGTGGTTATTTGAAGCCCACTATTGAACTTCTTAGTCCCATTTAGCCCCCCCCCCCCGATTGAAGCAGATTGCAATTGATTAGAGCTCCCACAAGTCGTTCGAGAGCAATTCTTCGACGTTTAGTCGGTTATGTTTAAAAGAGGAATACAGTTTGTGGTTAATATTTTGTCGGGTGAGTAAATTGTTATTAATTGCTCTCCAACGAAGTTCGTAACAATTATTGTAAGCTTGTCGGTCTGTTTCATGCAAATTTTTCGCTTGACTTGCGCTTTTTTCGAGAACATTCTTTGACTTCTCAAGTGACTTTTTCACGCTTTTGTTCTTCATTTTTGAGTGACCTCTATTGCGCTCACTCCGAAGTAAAGCTTGTTGCTAAATAAAATCGAAGTCAGCATGGCAACACGAAGGGCCGGATAACAGAGTTGGCAGTGCTTCTGGTGAGTAATCGGGAGGTACATAGTTCGAATCCCAGCGTGGCTAAGTATTTTTGCACCCATACAGAAAATTTTGTCTAGGCCACAGCCCTGATTTAAATTGCCTCGCCTGTCGATCGATAGCAATTCTTGCGACATTAGTTGGTTTTTTGTTTATTAATAGGCGCGTCAAATGTGTCTCATAAAAACGACAGTCCGAATCTAACCCAAAAAGTCGTGGTCTATTAAAAAGCTGGTGGTCGATCTGTCAATCTTATTTCTTAAGTTGTTTCAATTCATGGTAGGCCACAAGCGTCTATCGCGGCCATTTTCTGGCAATCTGTCGGTTATGTTTATACTTCGTGACTCCTCTAGAGTTTTCCAAAAACCTTAGGCTAGTGGACGGATGTCACCAAGTTTTGGGTGAACGTCATCCTTCGATAGGTGTTAGATTGTAAATTTCTTGTGCACAAAGAAAGGAATGTATAATTAATTGTTTTGAGGATACAATTTCAGAGTGTGAGAGGCGGTTCTTAGTCTTGAAAGTTTGACCCCTCAGACACACCTCCGTCAACCCTCCACCAACCTGGCGGTTTAAACCCGCCCTGGTCCAGCTCTCGCACAATTCTACCTTCATCGTTTATCAACCCCCCACTAAGCTCACCTCCCCCCACTCCGCTCACCCCCATGCTAGCTTGCCCAAGCCCCAGCTGGTTAATACCGAAGCCAACCAGCCGCCTATCGTTTGAGAGAAATTCGCCCGACCTTAGTCGCTGTTATGTTGTATTCTTTTGGTTATCATATTCTGGATGCTTTCATTACGGAAAACTATCAATAGACTTGAACAGATTTTATCTGAGCCGAACTAATGCGGTGCCTATGAAACAGAATCATGAAGGTAATCACAAAACAGTGCATGGGCACCAATCGTCAATGTAATAATTGCTTGGCAGTTTTAAAAGTTTGTTGTGCTGAGTTTTGCTAGTATGTGGTTTTCCATGCCAACGAGAGACCTTTGATGCGCCTTGTCACTTCCAAGGAACAAAACTATTATTTAACTTCAGGGGATCATTGAATATTCCTAATCAGTTCTCTTTTTGATTCTATTGGAGAATCTTGCGTTGCAATTGAACGCAATAGAGAATTCACAAATTTTCTGTTCTTTATTGTGACCGCATTGTTTACAAATGCTTATTTGTTGATCAAGATACATCAACGTCATTGAGCTGTTTTTACGCGTAAAGATTTGTGATAAAGTTGTCAGAAAAACTTTGACCACTTAGCCCCAGATTTTGATGAATTGCAACTGCGTACAGCAAATAGTTTATATCGGTAATTTAAAGCTTTTGAGCCAACAACTGGAGACGTTTTTGTTATTTGAAAATAGTTTTTTTACGGTGTGTGGTACCCTGTGGTATCCACTAACCACCTATCTCATCATTAGTGCAGTAAATTCATACTCAGTGAAATGCAGTACATTTGTAGCCTTCTGTTCCATGCACCACTCAATCGTACCACGATTGAATACCACAGTGACAGGTAGTTGTAACCTTAAGTTCAACTATCACGTTGGTTGCGAATTGCCTAATCGCAGTCTAGTAATTTACAGTTGCCACTGAACATATTTTGAATAAGCTTATTCATCATACTAGGCCTATCGAATAGCGGAACGTTCGCCGAGTACAATATGGCGCAGTCAGACAAAATAGGACGCACGGCGCTAGGACTTCAACCTTTCTGGGATAAACCTAGCAGTAATCCACCAATATCAGGGGAGAAATGGAGTAGCCAACTCAAAATGGCCCTCGTCGCTAAGACAAACATCGAAATAGATGAATTACTCCAAGAGAGACCGACGACAGCCATTTACCCCCCGAACCGGTAGAGGAACAACCCGTACAGAATCCAACACAAACAATGGAAAGAGAACGAATGACGAGGTACCACCAGGCAATAGCCAAATGGAAAAACGATTGTAATTAAATCGATCGAATAGGGGTCTTATGCGGCGATAAGCCATTGGACATGGCAGATAGAAAAGTCAAATCTCTGATCTACCTCAGCCTCGGAATTGAAGGACAAAAGATGCAAGCAAGAAAGTTCCCCCACACAAACGTGGAAACAAAATCAACAATGGAACTATGGGACGAATTAGAGCAAACGTTCAATCGCCCAAGAAATGTAACGTTCGATAGATACTTTCTGCTGACACGCAAACACCACCGAAGGGAATCAATGGAACAATTCCATTCAGCACTCAGATTGCTAGCAGAACACTGCCAACTTGCAGGTTTAGAAGATGTACTCCTAAGGGACATATTCACCGCAAACATGATGGATCAAGAGATACAAAAGGAACTGTTAAAAACAGCCCTCACTCTAGAAAAGGCCCTCAAACTAGCAGTGAGCATCGAATTAGGCATCAGAAGCCAATCAGTTATACAGGCAAGGCAACCATTGGATGCTTCAGCAACCCCATTCATTGGAGGAGAGGAACTAGTCATGGAAATCTCCAGCTAACGCTACCGGGGTTCTAGTAGACCACCATCAACACCGCGAGGTATAGTTAGAGAAAACGGCAGAGGCATGAACAACAACAACAGAGCACCCACCCACAACTGTAGGAACTGCGGACAACCCTGGGATAGTAACCACCGAGCAAAGTACCAAGCAATCGGCCAAACGTGCCGCCGATGCAACAAACAGAACCACTATGCGAAGGTATGCAGATCCAACTTGAACAGACCCCAATCCGGTAGATCTGTGAACGAAATCGACAACCAGGGACTGGACCAACCAACACAAAGCATAAACGTGATCTCACTCAACCCGGACACCCTCTCGACATACGATGACTCAGCGGACGAATACTCAGTTAACTTGATGGAAACACCAGACGACCCCACAACACCATCGAAACTACATATCCAATATGGTCACAGCAAATTCTGGGTAATGGTCGACTCAGGAAGCTCCACTAGCATAGTCACGGAACAAATGGCGAAAGATATAGAGGCCAGAGATAGCAACACGTGGTGGAGCAGAACAACGAATCCAGTGAAATTAAAGAGCTGCACAGACACCCCTATAAAGAACTTAGGGACACTCTACTGCGACATCGAATGCAACGGCTGGAAGGCAGGACGCGCGGACATCATAGTGGTCCCGAACAAACACCGAGCGATTGTAGGAAGGGACCTGTTCAAACCCCTAGGAATACAACTAAAACAACACGACTCCCCAAAGTCCACAGGTAAGAACGTCAATTCCATAGACATCCCTCAAACCCCCACAATCAAGGAAGAAGTAGCAATTAAATACAAAAACCTAACAACTAGAGTAGGACGATCTATACATCATAAGGTAAAATCACAATTTAAGTCAAACTACACCCCTGTCCATCAAAAAGGAAGACGCGTACCACTACACCTCAAAACACAAGTAGAAGAAGAACTAAGAAATTTACAAAACAATGGACATATAACCAAATTACAAAAATGCAGCGACGAATTTTCCATATCACCTATCGTAATCACAGTGAAGAAAGACAAATCAATAAAACTAGCAATGGGCTCGAAAACAATTAACAAAGCAATTCACAAAAACAAATATCAGATGCACAACATCGACTGCCTAATGGACAATATCGCGCAAACCATCACTCAATCTTCCGACGAAGGAGAAGCCCTATTCTCAACAATAGACCTACGCTACGCGTACAGCAAAATACCACTAGATGACACACAGCAAAACAATGCAATTTCAACATCATAGGCGGTCAAGCCACAGGAACATATCTATTCAATAACGGATTTTACGGACTAACAGATATGCCGACAGAATTCCAAAAATCCATAGACAAAACTTTATACAACCTAACAAACACATTCAGTTTTCTGGACGATATTATTATCGTTACCGGAGGTGTCTACAAAACCATAAAGAAAAACTATTCAAGTGCCTAGACAGACTAAATGAAGAAAACCTGGCAATAAACCTTAATAAATGCCACTTCGCAAAAAATAAGATAGCGTGGCTTGGCTATGAAATAGATCAAAAAGGTATTAAACCAATCGTCTCCAAGACACAGGCAATACTTAATCTGAAGCCACCCACATCCCATAAACAAACCGATCATAGGGCTCTTCTATCAATCCTTAAAGAACGTTCAAGTAAAATCCACCAAAGCCGCCTAACCAGGTGGTACGATAGATTAATCCCATTCAATTTTACTATAGAACACGTAGCCGGAAGAAAGATGGGACTAGCAGTCTACATGCCCCGAAATTCATCCGAACCTGCAAAACCCCCGAGCTCATATGACGAAAATTTTATAATAGCTCAAATATACGTCATAAAAGAAACACTCCAAATCATACGCAAAAGAGCAGACCAAAGAAACTGAACAATGACAAAACACAGCATAATACAAAAACCACGCACAACGAATCCAATGACATCAAATACAATTGAATCGTTCAACGATTCCAACAGTTCACTAAACTGCCAAACCAAACGACAGAGAGGCAGGCCCAGAAAAGCTAACGTGCAATCGTCGAACGATTCCACGCAAACAAAATATAATATTGACAAACGCGGTACGACTACAAACAATTCACTAAAGAATAGAAAATGCAACCTACGCAGAAGTCACAAGACATTCCAACCACAATTAAACACAACGAATAATGACGTCACTAACAATACGCAAGACACACAGCAAACGAATACACAAGCGCATTTGCCAATTAACACAGCTATACTTCAACAGCCTAATTCTAACAAACAACATAATTTAACAAATCAAATGGAGCACACAATCAATAATCCTTCTCATTGAGAAACTATCTGAGCCCTACCCCAAAATCATCGCCCCCTACATCGGACGACCAACTCTCAAAGCAACTGGAGAGCGTGTACAACCAACAACTAATTGCAGCAATGATCAATAGAGATACGGTACTACGAGAGATCAGAGACTGCATCATCAATGAGGACCAAGCCCGATGCAAAAGCCTGAGCAAGCAGATATATGTAAAATGGGGAAGCCTAAGCGTCAACAACGGCTGCATACTAGTGGACAACAAACTAGCAATACTCAACATTCTGAAGGAATGAGTCATGGATGTACTTCATGCAACACATCCAGGAGCGTGGGGCATGACTGAACTAGGACAAAGATTATGGTGGCCATTCATCAATCGAGATTTAATCAATAAATCCAAAACGTGTCGACCCTTTACCGAATTCGGTAAGAATCTAAAAAGTATAATACGAAAGTCCGATTGGACACCCCTTCCACCATGCTCTGACCCAAACGTAGAAATTCAATTAGACTTCGGCAGACCAATATTTGATGGACAAGGGAGGGAAGTTTACTTCTTAGCTTGCATTGACCGTTTCTCGAAATTCCCAAGTCTGAAATTAGTTTCAAACGAAAATGGCCCAAATATAGAAAAGTTTTTAAACAAATATATAACCCAACACGGGGTACCTAGAAACATTAGAATGGATCAAGCCAGATGCCTAAAAGGTAATAAAATACAACAACTATGTAAACGGATACAAAATTGAATAAATATATGCCCCAGCTAACGATCACCGCCCCATAGGACTAGTAGAACGTCTAATACAAACGGTCAAACGATTGGGCTGCATAAACTCGACCCCATTCAGAAACCGTTCAATATTAAGAACGCCCTCCAAAACATATCATTTGAACTACGCACCTGCAGAAAAAAATTCTAAACTCTCCCCTTTTCGAAGCCCATGATGGAAGAAAAGCGAACACCGCACTAACAATTATAACATCTAAAGCAAATATCAAAAACCTAAATTAGTCAATCACTTTAAAATACAATTTAGATGACATCATAGGAGAGGAGGAACTTATCAGTCAGGACAAATGGTATGACGAGGATCTGGATGGTGATGCCGAAGTAAAAGCATCGAAACAACGGAAGCTAGTGGAGGCCAAAGATGATGAAGGCGAAGTACCGCGCATCATCAAACTCCCAGCCGCCGACTTCGAAGAACCATTAGCCAGAAACAGCCCTCGACTTCAACTAGCACGTAAAACCCTTGCCGCTTCGCGAAAAAAGGAGCAACTGCCAGGACTGAATGAGGCTATTCCGGAGGGGGCAGCACCGTAACAACTGACAGCACCGTAACTATTAAAGTACCAGGCCAGCAGGACACCGTCCTCAAAAAATCTGATGTGGCAAAGTTCTGTACGCCAGAGCAACGCCACATTCCCCTCATTAATTTCGCCGCCAGAAAGACCGTGCGCAACCTTCATGCAAAGTTCATACAGAGCATGGAATCACACGCACAAGACATCAAAAACCAGATCGTCGGCCAACGAGCCATCCGCAAAACAGCACCCCAAACGTCGGACTTAGACAAAAAGGCAAAAGCCAACCTCGCAAAGGTCATTCGTATCAGAATCCCAGCTAAAAGATGCTATCAACAACCATCACCCAAGAAAGGATCTCCCAAAAAGAGAAAGCTCTCGACGGCATCATCACAAGAGTCAGCAGACGAACAGGGCGACCAACCCCACGAGTCCGATACTAGCCAAGATTTCAAAGTCGCACCCAAACAACACGGGAGCACGTTACTAGTTGACACGACTGGAGCATCCACCCGGCGCAGCGCACGAGACAAAAAGAAGCCAAAACGGTACGGTGACCTCACAGGAATGTCATCCTCGGATGAATCGTTGGACAATGGACAAGCCCCAAAATATCAAAGGAATAAGCATCGCATCCTCTTCTCCACCCAGAGCAACCCTTGCCGAAACCAGGTCGTCGCCGCCTCACAGCGTAAGACCTTTGACCACATCCAGCCAAAAGTACCGGTCGAAAACATCGGAAACGCATCTCAAGATATCAACGAAGACCCAACGCACGAAGACGTGCTTGCGATCTTCGTACAGGACCAACCGGAACGCCCTCTTCAACCCCACGAATTCCAGTCAACAGAGTCAAAAACTCTGATTATAGTAAAACTCCAAGTTCAAACTTATTATGTTGCCTTATCATATTACTTGAAATTATCTGTAAGCATTAATCCTAGTTACCAGAGTAGCCACCAAACCTCTAGTGCTCACATTCGCTACCTACCATCAAGGTATAATCATAGTTGTTACTAGTACTCATCGCTCTAACGTGTTCACTCCTTTATACTATTAACAACCTTTCATTTGATGCTAAAGTTCATTAAATTGTTTTTACCCTCAACCATCGCTAACCTTTATGTTATCTTAAATTTTTCTCTAGAGGGGGAAATGTGGTACCCTGTGGTATCCACTAACCACCTATCTCATCATTAGTGCAGTAAATTCATACTCAGTGAAATGCAGTACATTTGTAGCCTTCTGTTCCATGCACCACTCAATCGTACCACGATTGATTACCACTGACAGGTAGTTGTAACCTTGAATTCAACTATCACGTTGGCAGCGAATTGCCTAATCGCAGTCTGCCTTAACGTTAGTAATTTACAGTTGTCACTGAACATATTTTGAATCAGATTATTCATCATACTAGGCCTATCGAATAGCGCAACGTTCACCGAGCACAATACGGTGTATTGAAAAAAAATTTAGATGTGAAAAAAATTTTGTCAAAGCAAAGAAGTTTTTCTTCAGTTTTCTCTGTTTTGTGTTTTGGTTTTAGCTTAGGGCCTGAAGCTCACTTTTGCTGTAGCTTTAGCTTCTTTAATAACCGGCCTGGGATTTTCTTTAGGAATAAGATTAAGAAGGGAAGTGACTGTCGCTGATGTTCGATGTGTTAGCTGTCAAGTATCGGGTTTTGTGGTCTTATCGCTTGTTCGATCTTTCCTCCGACCCATTTGACTTTTCGTCCTCAAAAATGGGATAAACGGCTAGTGGCCGGACGGCATTAAGTTCTCTTAGTGCCCTAAGCCTTACTATAATCTAAGAATGCGATTCGCCAAAACTGTTTGAGGAGACAATTTCATGGAGTGAAGGGAGGTTCCTAATCCTGAAAGTTTGACCCCTTTCAGTCAGCCCTTCAGCACTTCATTTGGCACCTCCCTCCACATCTCTATCCTCCACACACCCTCTCATATAGCCTTCGCTACCCTATCCCCATCGCTGACCCCCCCATACACACACCGGTCGCCCCCTTAATGCTAGCATCCCTAAGATCGAGCTGGCTATTTCGGAAGCCAACCGCTAGCCGGTCGCTTGAGAGCAATTCGCCCGACAAGCTTTGACAGAGAATTGCTGTTGCATTGATCACCGTTTTGCTGTTACTTGCATTTGATCTCAGGTTCTCAGGTTTGTTGCTGTGTCTCCAGCAAGATACTGTCCCCACAGTTGTTGTCCCCACATTCCGTTAAAAAATCTGAGAACTTATGTTAGTTCCTTTTTCGTTCAAATTTTTTGTCCACTTTTTAGGGCATCCCCGACTAGCATTCGTGGTATCAGTTTAAACTCTCTGCGTGTAGAATTATATCAAAAAGAGATTTTTTTAAGTAATTGTGGCACAATTCAAGGCAATTTAGAGAACTTTCGTTAGCCCTTTTTTCGTTATTTAGCTGAGATTTGGT
Organism: Convolutriloba macropyga; assembly: GCF_964194025.1. NCBI lineage: Eukaryota > Metazoa > Xenacoelomorpha > Acoela > Convolutidae > Convolutriloba > Convolutriloba macropyga. The sequence continues at coordinate 22,200 of NW_027452048.1, forward strand.
CAAAATTCAAGCAATTCAGGAAAGCATCGGTCTGAAGACAAATATCTAATTTTTTGTCAATTTCTACATCTAGAACAAAAATAAAAGGAAAGCGTTTTCGAAAAAGACTTTCGGTTACTTTTTAGACCATTTTATTTTCGACCCGTTTCTCACATTCCAACCTAAATCTTCATCCAATATTCGGTCTTTTTTATTTTTATAAACCTTTTGATTTTTTTCTAGTGCTTTTAATTGTTAATGAAGTCTTTTGAAAAATCAATAAATTGAGATATTTCGTGAAACCTGAAAAACTAAGAATTTTTTGTTTTAGCGATGACCTGCATTTGGTCAGCATGCAGAATTGACTGAAAAACAATTTACATTGACCGATTCTGCTCTGCGTACTTTTTTTTAACTTACACTGAGATTTGCAATTAGATAAAAAAAACATTTACCAAAAATTACAAAATTTGATCAAATTTAGTGCCATGATTGAAATTATTTTTTCATGCTACGTCAATATTAATACAGCAAACATAATGAGTTTTTAGGAGAAGCTTCCTATACTCAGTCAGCTGTTATTGAGTTCCCATTTTATACAATTTAGACTGTATTTTTGCGTGCAGTATTTTTTTAGAGGAATGTTCCTTCATTTTAATGATCATGATTAGATTTTTTTGATCTTGAGAATCAGTGTTGTTACGATCTATTTTTTATTCAATGGTTTTTGCATTTGTACTCATCCAATTTGACTGTTTCTAAGTAATTGTGTTTTTCAGAAAAGAAATTTATTATTTTTCAATTTTGTCCTGACCTGTTTTTGCTCTGTTGCTCTTCTCTTCTTGTTGCTGACAGCTCCATTCAGTTATGAAATGTTTGATATTAATTATTACACCGTTTTTAGGAAAAATCTTTCTAAATGTATTTAAGAAAAAGTTAGTTTTTTTGTTTCACTGCAGATAAACATTGTCTTTCTGTAATCACATTTTTTTTAAGAGTGACCCAAAGAGTTTTTTCGTCACAGGTATATAGTCTTCCAAAACTTATTTAGTAATTCAGTGTTGTTTCATTGAAAAACAAACCCAAGTTGTGAAGAAAGTAGTTGAGCTCCTAATTATAAGAATGAAAATCTTCACTGCTAATTTGTCACAAATTTTTCTCTTACGCTTATTTGTTTACTTAATATTTTCAAGTTTTTAGTTTCAAAACTTTTCAATAAGTGGGATGCAACCTGATTTGAAAAACCAAATCAATTTCTTTGTTTTTCCCTCATTTCAGGTCCTCAATTTTCTGTTGAAACTACTTTTAATAGCTTGTGGTGTGTGCTTCATTAGATTGCTTAGTTCAATCTGTCCAAACTTGTATTTTGATTACATTGATACCACAGTTATTGTTAATTAGTTATTTATAGATACTCTCAATTGTGTAACCTCATTTGCTGTATCGATAAAAGATATCAACAAAGACCCAACGCACGAAGACGTGCTTGCGATCTTCGAACAGGAACAACCGGAACGCCCTCTTCAACCCCACGAATTCCAATCAACAGAGTCAAAAACTCTGATTATAGTAACACTCCAAGTTCAAACTTATTATGTTGCCTTATCATATTACTTGAAATTATCTGTAAGCGTTAATCCTAGTTACCAGAGTAACCACCAAACCTCTAGTGCTCACATTCGCTACCTACCATCAAGGTATAATCATAGTTGTTACTAGTACTCATCGCTCTAACGTGTTCACTCCTTTATACTATTAACAACCTTTCATTTGATACTAAAGTTCATTAAATTGTATTTACCCTCAATCATCGCTAACCTTTATGTTATCTTAAAATTTTCTCTAGAGGGGAAATGTGGTACCCCCCTGTGGTATTCACTAACCACCTATCTCATCATTAGTGCAGTAAATTTATACTCAGTGAAATGCAGTACATTTGTAGCCTTCTGTTCCATGCACCACTCAATCGTACCACGATTGATTACCACTGACAGGTAGTTGTAACCTTGAGTTCAACTATCATGTTGGCAGCGAATTGCCTAATCGCAGTCTGCCTTAACGTTAGTAATTTACAGTTGTCACTGAACATATTTTGAATCAGTTTGTTCATCATACTAGGCCTATCGAATAGCGCAACGTTCACCGAGCACAACACGGTGTATTAAAAAAAATTAAGATGTGAAAAAAATTTTGTCAAAGCAAAGAAGTTTTTCTTCAATTTTTTCTCAGTTTTGTGTTTTGGTTTTAGCTTAGGGCCTGAAGCTCACTTTTGTTGTAGTTTTAGCTTCTTTAATAACCGGCCTGGGATTTTCTTTTGGAATAAGATTAAGAAGGGAAGTGACTGTCGCTGATGTTCGATGTGTTAGCTGTCAAGTATCGGGTTTTGTGGTCTTGTCGCTTGATCGATCTTTCCTCCGACCCATTTGACTTTTCGTCCTCGAAAACGGGATAAACGGCTAGTGGCCGGACGGCATTAAGTTCTCTTAGTGCCCTAAGCCTTACTATAATCTAAGAACGCGATACGCCAAAACTGTTTGAGGAGACAATTTCATGGAGTGAAGGGAGGTTCCTAATCCTGAAAGTTTGACCCCTTTCAGTCAGCCCTTCAGCACTTCATTTTGCACCTCCCTCCACATCTCTATCCTCCACACACCCTCTCATATAGCCTTCGCTACCCTATCCCCATCGCTGACCCCCCCATACACACACCGGTCGCCCCCTTAATGCTAGCATCCCTAAGATCGAGCTGGCTATTTCGGAAGCCAACCGCTAGCCGGTCGCTTGAGAGCAATTCGCCCGACAAGCTTTGACAAAGAATTGCTGTTGCATTGATCACCGTTTTGCTGTTACTTGCATTTGTTCTCAGGTTTGTTGCTGTGTCTCAAAACAAGATACTGTCCCCACAGTTGTTGTTCCCACATTCCGTTAAAAAATTGGAGAACTTATGTTAGTTCATTTTTCGTTCAAATTTTTTTTCCATTTTTTAGGGCATCCCCGACTAGCATTCGTGGTATCAGTTTAAACTCTCTGCGTGTAGAATTATATCAAAAAGGGATTTTTTTAAAGTAATTGTGGCACAATTTAAGGCAATTTAGAGAACTTTCGTTAGCCCTTTTTTCGTTATTTAGCTGAGATTTGGTCAAAAATCAAGCAATTCCGGAAAGCATCGGTTCCATTGACTAAAGACAAATATCTTAATGTTTTGTCAATTTCTCCATCTAGAACAAAAATAAAAGGAATCTAAGTAATTGTGTTTTTCAGAAATGTAATTTATTATTTTTCAATTTTGCCCTGACCTGGTTTTGCTCTGTTGCTCTTCTCTTCTTGTTGCTGACAGCTCCTTTCAGTTATGAAATGTTTGATATTAGTTATTACACCGTTTTTAGGAAAAAACTTTCTATATGTTTTTCAGAAAAAGTTAGTTTTTTTTTGTTTCACTGCTGATGAACATTGTCTTTCTGTAATCACATTCTTTACATTCTTTTTAAGTGTGACCCAAAGAGTTCTTTCGTCACAGGTATATAGTCTTCCAAAACTTATTTAGTAATTCAGTGTTGTTTCATAGAAAAACAAACCCAAGTTGTGAAGAAAGTAGTTGAGCTCCTAACTATAAGAGAATGAAAATCTTCACTGCTAATTTGTCACAAATTATTCTCTTACGCTCATTTGTTTACTTAATATTTTCAAGTTTTTAGTTTCAAAACTCTTCAATAAGTGGGATGCAACCTGATTTGAAATTCAATTTCTTGTTTTTTCCCTCATTTCAGGTCCTCAGTTTTCTGTTGAAACTACTTTTAATAGCTTGTGGTGTGTGCTTCATTAGATTGCTTAGTTCAATCTGTCCTAACTTGTATTTTGATTACATTGATACCACAGTTATTGTTAATTAGTTATTTATAGATATTCTCAATTGTGTAACCTCATTTGCTGTATCGATAAAAAGATATCAACAAAGACCCAACGCACGAAGACGTGCTTGCGATCTTCGAACAGGACCAACCGGAACGCCCTCTTCAACCCCACGAATTCCAATCAACAGAGTCAAAAACTCTGATTATAGTAAAACTCCAAGTTCAAACTTATTATGTTGCCTTATCATATTACTTGAAATTATCTGTAAGCGTTAATCCTAGTTACCAGAGTAACCACCAAACCTCTAGTGCTCACATTCGCTACCTACCATCAAGGTATAATCATAGTTGTTACTAGTACTCATCGCTCTAACGTGTTCACTCCTTTATACTATAAACAACCTTTCATTTGATACTAAAGTTCATTAAATTGTATTTACCCTCAACCATCGCTAATCTTTGTTATCTTAAAATTTTCTCTAGAGGGGGAAATGTAGTACCCTGTGGTATTCACTAGCCACCTATCTCATCATTGGTGCAGTAAATTCATACTCAGTGAAATGCAGTACATTTGTAGCCTTCTGTTCCATGCACCACTCAATCATACCACGATTGATTACCACTGACAGGTAGTTGTAACCTTGAGTTCAACTATCACGTTGGCAGCGAATTGCCTAATCGCAGTCTGCCTTAACGTTTGTAATTTACAGTTGTCACTGAACATATTTTGAATCAGTTTGTTCATCATACTAGGCCTATCGAATAGCGCAACGTTCACCGAGCACAGCACGGTTTATTGAAAAAAAATTTAGATGTGAAAAAAATTTTGTCAAAGCAAAGAAGTTTTTCTTCAATTTTCTCTCAGTTTTGTGTTTTGGTTTTAGCTTAGGGCCTGAAGCTCACGTTTGCTGTAGTTTTAGCTTCTTTAATAACCGGCCTGGGATTTTCTTTTGGAATAAGATTTAGAAGGGAAGTGACTGTCGCTGATGTTCGATGTGTTAGCTGTCAAGTATCGGGTTTTGTGGTCTTGTCGCTTGATCGATCTTTCCTCCAACCCATTTGACTTTTCGTCCTCAAAAACGGGATAAACGGCTAGTGGTCGGACGGCATTAAGTTCTCTTAGTGCCCTAAGCCTAACTTTAATCTAAGAATGCGATTCGCCAAAACTGTTTGAGGAGACAATTTCATGGAGTGAAGGGAGGTTTTCTAATCCTGAAAGTTTGACCCCTTTCAGTCACCCCTTCAACACTTCATTTTGCACCTCCCTCCCCCATCTCTATCCTCCACACACCCTCTCATATAGCCTTCGCTACCCTAACCCCATCGCTGACCCCCCCCATACACACACCGGTCGCCCCCTTAATGCTAGCAGCCCTAAGATCGAGCTGGCTACTACGGAAGCCAACCGCTAGCCGGTCGCTTGAGAGCAATTCGCCCGACGTTAGTTGGTTATGCTAAAGCTTTGACAAAGAATTGCTGTTGCATTGATCACCGTTTTGTTGTTACTTGCATTTGCTTTCAGGTTCTCAGGTTTGTTGCTGTGTCTCGAACAAGATACTGTCCCCACAGTTGTTGTTCCCACATTCCGTTGAAAAATGGGAGAACTTATGTTAGTTCCTTTTTCGTTCAGAATTTTTTCCACCTTTTAGGGCATCCCCGTCTAGCATTCGTGGTATCAGTTTAAACTCTGCGTGTAGAATTATATCAAAAAGAGATTTTTAAGTAATTGTGGCACAATTTAAGGCAATTTAGAGAAATTTCATTAGCCCTTTTTTCGTTATTTAGCTGAGATTTGGTCAAATTTCAAGCAATTCAGGAAAGCATCGGTTTCATTGACTAAAGACAAATATCTTAATGTTTTGTCAATTTCTCCATCTAGAACAAAAATAAAAGGAAAGCGTTTTCGAAAAAGACTTTCGGTCACTTTTTAGACCATTTTATTTTCGACCCGTTTCTCACATTCCAACCTAAATCTTCATCCAATATTCAGTTTGTTTTTTTTTATTTTTTATAAACCTTTTGATTTCTTTCTTCAGTGCTTTTAATTGTTAATGAAGTCTTTTGAAAAATCAATAAATTGAGATATTTCGTGAAACCTGAAAAACTAAGAATTTTTTTGTTTTAGCGATGACCTGCATTTGGTCAGCATGCAGAATTGACTGAAAAACAGTTGACATTGACCGATTCTGCTCTGCGTACTTTTTTAAACTTACACTGAGATTTGCAAATAGATAAAGAAACATTTACCAAAAATTACAAAAATTGATCAAATTTAGTGTCATGATTGAAATTATTTTTTCAGGCTACGTCAATATTAATACAGCAAACATAATGAGTTTTTAGGAGAAGCTTCCTATACCCAGTCAGCTGTTATTGAGTTACCATTTTATACAATTTAGACTGTATTTTTGCGTGCAGTATTGTTTTAGAGGAATGTTCCTACTTTTTAATGATCATGATTAGATTTGTTTTGATCTTGAGAATCGGCGTTGTTACGATCTATTTTTATTCAATGGTTTTTGCATTTGTACTCATCCAATTTGCCTGTTTCGAAGTAATTGTGTTTTTCAGAAAAGAAATTTATTATTTTTCATTTTTGTCCTGACCTGTTTTTGCTCTGTTGCTCTTCTCTTCTTGTTGCTGACAGCTCCTTTCAGTTATGAAATGTTTGATATTAATTATTAGACCGTTTTTAGGAAAAAACTTTCTATATGTATTTGAGAAAAAGTTAGTTTTTTTTTGTTTCACTGCTGATGAACATTGTCTTTCTGTAATCACATTCTTTACATTCTTTTTAAGTGTGACCCAAAGAGTTCTTTCGTCACAGGTATATAGTCTTCCAAAACTTATTTAGTATTTCAGTGTTGTTTCATAGAAAAACAAACCCAAGTTGTGAAGAAAGTAGTTGAGCTCCTAATTATAAGAATGAAAATCTTCACTGCTAATTTGTCACAAATTTTTCTCTTACGCTTATTTGTTTACTTAATATTTTCAAGTTTTTAGTTTCAAAACTTTTCAATAAGTGAGATGCAACCTGATTTGAAAAGCCAAATCAATTTCTTGTTTTTCCCTCATTTCAGGTCCTCAGTTTTCTGTTTAAACTACTTTTAATAGCTTGTGGTGTGTGCTTCATTAGATTGATTAGTTCAATCTGTCCTAACTTGTATTTTGATTACATTGATACCACAGTTATTGTTAATTAGTTATTTATAGATATTCTCAATTGTGTAACCTCATTTGCTGTATCGATAAAAGAACATACTGGTAGTAAACAAATCAACCATGTAGTCAGAAATGCGTTTTCTTTGTTGTTTTTCTTGAGTTGTATTTTAGGAATTGTTATCCATATTTCCAATTTCTCAGATTTAGTTCTTTTACCTGCTTTGCTTCTCGATGACTTTTAATTCTTTTTGTTTACAAAAACGCATTTAAAGGATCGCTACTAGAATATATGAGAAAAATTGATTAAATTTTGTCATCTTGTCCCGTTGATAACGTAAGCGACAATGGAATTAGTTATGATGGTCAATACGGAAGAAATTGGTTCAGTTTTTAGTGTCATGCATTTCGAATTGGGCATCCTCAGACTTCAGCTAATAAAATTATCGTTGCAACTTGATAAAAACGTTGGGTGGTGCTAAAACAAACGTTTCTACAATATTTTATATAAATTGCTATGTTATTTATTGAACTTTCAAATGCAAGTGTGGGAACATTTGTGCCAGAACAGAACAAGGGAGCCTTCTTGTGTCAGTTGTACCTCGTAGCGAATTATAACAGTGAAACATCTTACAGTAGAAGTTTCCTTTAACAGTCATCAAAAGTTATAGGGAGCTTGACTCAGGGTGTGTGGAAATGTTTAGGAGTACCAATTCAGATCTTCAATGATGCTCACGAATAAAAGTGTCAGACGAGAAGTTGCTTGTAGCATGGTTTTGCATTCTGTGATAAAAGAAATCTTGATAACTTTTTATTCGAATAATAAAATTTAATCTTACTTCTAATTTGTAACTGAATTGGGCGTGTTCTGTAAAAATTAAATCATGTAGAATTTATTGGTGAGAGAGGAAGCTGGAAAGTGTGTAGAAATGTGTTGTTTATACTTCATCCTGGTACTCGATTATGTTCCGAGCCAAGTTTTCGCTAACAAGTAACCTGTTTATTTAGCGATGGCATATTCTGGTCAAACTTTGATATAGCTCATATTGTAAAGTCCTTTTGATACAGTGATATAATCTGGGGTCACCCATCATACAAATTTCTTAGAAGTCTTACTTGGTAATATATCATTCTGAGTGATCATACTAGGTGATGTGATTTATATGATTTCTTACTAGTGATTCAAGGATCTAACAAAAGTCAAACTGATATCCAAAAATAATACTCCAAAGTTTCAAAGAGGATCGTACTAAGGATTGGGATATGTACAGTATGGGATATAAAACCCAGGTGGGATGTAAAATGATATTTCCAGCTGGTGAGATGTTTGCGTGTGGCAACTCCCCCTCTACGGCCTCCAAGTGTCTTCTCAATGCAGCCCATTTGGCAGTCGAACTTGCAAATTACGAGATAGGAAAGCTTCCCTCTCAAATTTACCCTCATCCTAAAATCCCAAATATTTTTCCGATCTTCCTCACTCTTTTGAAAGTGTTTTTGCAGAAACAGACCAAGATCCTTGTGCCGGTTTCACTTTTTTACTATAGTTCAGAGTTATTCTTTCTTGGAATGATTTAATTTTATTTTCATGTAATTAGCTGGTAAGACGCCAAAAAGTTTTAGAATTGAGTGTTGCAGAAGTTAGAATATTTCTTGCACCTCAAAGACGTTACTTCGTTTTTCTCTTCGAAATATACCGGAAAAGTTTTGAGAATGTTTTTTGCTACCTGATTGGGGTAAATTGGAGACATTTGCAGGTCTCAAACATTTCCTGACAGTGGGCAAAAGTGCATCAAGTCACAGACTGCTGAGATTTGGAGCCAAAGAGTACTTTATGAAAGCAGTGTTAAGCGCATTAGCCATTGATGACATACGTGCCAAGAACGTTTTGAACGACATCATAGCAGAATCCGAGGATAATTTTGAACATTCACGAGAATTTGTTTTCTGCTCTAAAGTTGTTCGACTTGTCGAGAAACGAAACTTGAAACAGTTCAAAGCGCGAGTTAAAGATTTCGTGGAGTTTTCAGCAGTTGATAAATACACGAGTTTGTTATTCAGAGCTATTGAGAAACACTTTGCAGCTGGACAGGAATTTGATGATGTTGGTGACTTGACCCCTGGGGGATCTGGTAGCGAAGATGAGAGTCGGCATGACATAAAAGAACCTGTTACAAGACAGAACATGCAGAGTAGCCCTGACCAGGCGCAACCTGTCAATCGAACAAGACTGATGAGTTTCGACGAAGATGATTTGGCCTGAATATTTTAATGCTTATTGAGTTATTGTTCAGTACATTTTTTCACCATCTCTTCTCGCTCTCAGACAGCTAATAAAAAGTTGGGACTTATATTGGTCCTGTAATTGATTGCTCTCGAACGAAATTTGAAGCAATTACTGTAAACATGTTCTTTTCTATGCAAAATTTTTGCTTGACCGTTTTGACTTTTCGAGTGACTTTTTCGCTTTGCGTGATTTAAATTTTGCTCTCATTTACATGTGTCAGCAGCTAAACTCAAGTGGCGGCTTTTCACTACTAAAAGTCGAATGAAAATTGATCCGAAATTGGCGTATTGTTAACTCTGATAAAACAGAAGTTCGATGGATTCAATTATAAGTATTGATAACAAGTAGAAAGCAACGTCATATCGACCACGTATAAGCATTATAATGTACTAAGCAACGTATAAGTATTAACGCTCAATGCCACAAGTGGAAATTAGACGGCAAGATCTCTTGATGCTCATTTAACAGGTTTTTTCGTCTGATGTCGTTGACGTCAAAATCAGTTCATATTCAGTCAACATTTAGCTAGAAAACCTAAAAATATTAAGCCGAAAACCAGCTTAATCGATACATATCGCCGTTATATTTACTTAAAATTAGATTAATTGAACTTTTTTGGAATTTTCTATGTATATTAAAACGTATTTATATTTTATTTTAAAGAGTACAAATACTCGATTCTGATTGGCTAAAATTCGTTCATTTATTTACTTCGTAACATCCTTCGGCATGGAAGATGTTGGGAAAACTGGTACAAGTTTTACAAGCGGAGGGACGAGTGAACTTGTCGACGTATGCAAAACTGCGGAGCGCGCGACGCTATCGGAGCCGTAACGGAGTTCCACAATCAGAGCGGTAGGGTTGTAACCCCTAGGGTTGGTTTCCTCAACTATCCAAACCAAGTCACCGGTCTTAAGGTGTTGCTCAGAAGGAGTCTGCAACTTACAGCGTCGGCTCATACTCTCTGATTCAACGGAACCAGATGGCATTAGCGTACGACTGCGCACGGGCGTAACGTTTACGATGGTCATATTCTTTATTGCCGACAAGTGACGGAATACCGGTAGAGTTTTCCCCTAAAATAAAGTGATTAGGCGTTATAGCGTTCAAATTGCACGGATCAGCGCTTACGGGTGTTATAGGACGTGAATTAAGAGCATTCTCTACGAGACAAAAGGTAGTATGCAGTACCTCAACCGTGAGGCGACGCGTGCCAAGAATAGTATACAACACGCGCTTGAAACTGCGTACCAACCTCTCCCAGATACCACCCTGTGGTGCTCTGGGTGGATTGAACCTCCACTTTATACCTTTGTGAGCGGGCTCAGCTGCAATATTGACAATGTTCCACTTTTCGACTCTTGCTCGGAGTTCTTTCTCCGCTCCAATAAAGTTTGTGCCATTGTCCGACCAAATCATCCACCAAATCTGAAAAAAATCGATACCTTGAATAAGGAAAATTTTTTAGTAAGTCAAGTTAAAAATATAGAACTTGAACTTAAAGCGGAAAATTTGGCTCAGCAACAACTGTAAAGATAATTTTCAAACCCAAAATTTGAAGAAAAGGATAATGAGGCAATTATGCATTAAGCACAGGAAGGGGTGCTTTGGTTTATACTGTCTTTTTGTAAAAACAAACTAGTTCTGATTCATGATAAGAATGAATGGTGTGTCAGATTGTCTCGAAGCTACCGCAGTGATACCTATTAGCAAACAGTTGACAGTGGCCCAGCAAACTAAGCCAAAACATTTAATCTCAAAACTGGAATTCTCCAATTCTTCACACTGGGGCCTTTGTTTTAAATGCTATATAAAAAAGATCTGAAAACATGTATAAACGAGCTAGCTCATATTTGAAATGAGACATAACGGCCATCAAAACAAGTGATAAAGCCCACTGCAGAATTAAAAATGACAAAACATGAGAGTGAAATGGGCCTTTATATGAAGATTGCAAGGTGTTAAGCACCATCGATAAGGAAACAGAAATTACATTTATTTGAGCTGACAAAATTAGCTGTTACAATAATTTGAAGGAAAGGCACCTATAGCTTAGCAAAAACTAATGCAAAGCTTTTCTGGAAAAAAACTGCGGGAATTTGCAGACATTTACTCAATACGCAGACATTTACTGGAAATTGTTTTGCCTATTTCCGTTTACATGTTGACATGACAAAATTGCAACATGATATTTAAACGAGCACCAATACAACGAATAGGTTGACACAATAAATCGGTTCATTTTCAAAGCTTACGAAATCACCTCAGAAGTTTGAATTTATGGTTAGCAGTTTTTAGATCTGTAGTACGATTTCATTTTATCTCTTCAGTAAACACGGCGGCAATCATTCTTCGGGCTTACTTGGCAACGGATTCGTGACATTAGAGTGATTTGTATGTAGCTTTTTAGGTTTTTCTGACTATAAAAACAACTCAATACCCAGGATGAGGTGCGCGGCCCCAGTAAGCTCTGATCAGACCAAACTGGGTCGCGCAAGGGTGTAAACCGCAACCACTCAACAGTCTGGCATTCCTACCTACGTTTCGGATAGTCTGACCAGGACCCAATCCAGAGTCTGCATGGTCTGATCAGGGCAGCGCCTGCGTTATGTACAGTCTGATCAGAGCGGCATAAGAGATAGTCTGATCATAGGATGGTCTAGCGCCTGGAGTTTTGTGGTATGGTTTGGATAGTCTGAACAGAGCCCTTACCAGAGTCTGTACAGTCTGATCAGAAAGTTTTCCAGAGTCTGAAAAATCTGCCCCGAACCAAGAAATCCAATCGAAGAAAGACCTTTCCCCCGAAAAACGTTAGTTAGACCTTGACGGGACTGTTTTTTGAAGAGCACTTCCAATTTTTACTTGATTAATATCACAGACCACGTTAAATTGTGGTCATTGCTATTGAGCTGAAAATTTTCGTTGTTTGGAAATAATCATTTTTGCTGTAGTACCCATAAACTATATAAATAAAATGACGTCTATTTTCATAATATTTATTCATTATACCAATTAATACTGCTACAAAAGTTGAAAAAGCTAGACAGGGTACCCCCAGTGTGCGACCGAAGTGGATCTGACACCCAAGGGAGCGATTGAAGACGGTCTGGTACCCCCAGTGCGCATCTCAAGTTGGTCTGGCACCCCCAGTGCGTGACTCAAATCTGTCTGATCACAGACGATATTGGGTCTTTTCCAGTTTGAAGCTTATCTGGATTATTTGTTTAATGCTCTGGATATCCACACACGTACAACTAAAGTGTTAAAAGATGGTTTTGAACAAGACATAATTTGCTTGGTACACTACCCTCCAAAATCAAGACTGCCAGTGTCCTTAGAAGAATTTGAAAAACTACTTGAAGTAACGATCAACTTGAAGGGATATTCAATTGTCTGAGGAGATTTTAATCTTTACACAAAAATCGAGACAGTTGAATTTGTGAGGAACTCATCTAATCGTACGGTGCTGATATTTTGCGGCAAAGTTTTTGCTGAAAGTATATCATCAAATTCCCAAATTACCAGCCGGTAATATCAATAGTAGCATAAAATCTGTCCGAACTTGCAATATGATGTCTTGATCGTGTAGTGCCACTAAAACCTCGCACATCACACAAAGAACTACCATGGTCGTATAGTACAGTGAAAAAGGCTCAAAACAAGTCTTTCGGCGCTAGCTGAAAAATCCAACCCAAAAAAGCAAAGCTTATTGAAGAGAAGCTCATTACAAGAGAAGCCTATTGAAGCAAAAAAATGATGCAACATCGAAACTACGCAAGGGAAAGGAAAATTACTATAGATAATTATGGACAATTTGAATGATTCCTTTTTCCATTGTCAATTTGAATGATTTTCCTTTTTCCCAAACAACATCCATTCCTTTTTCTGGTCGCCCAATTAGTCAAGGTTTTTTTTATGTCGGCTTCAACACCTTAAGAAGTGATGAATATGATTCAAAGTTTTGCCAAGTAAAACGTCAGCTATTGATGACAGCTTAAGCTATAATGTTTCCAAAGTGGGTAACGTATGGTGCACCATAGGTCTCAATTCTGCGGCCGCTTTCGCTTCTTTTGTACAGCAATGATCTGCCTAATTCCGCAACGTATCGCAAAATTGTTCGCTATCCAGATGACACTTGTCGTTTTTGCTGGGCAAAAAATCTGGAGAAGCCTTTGAGAAAAATGTAACAGAAGTACCACAATGGCTATCTTTAATTAATCTTGCTTCATAGTTAAAAGTGAAATGATTGGCTGTGGTACCATCATTGATACACTTAATGGACTTAATTCTTTACAAAAAATAGTTCATGTAAATATCTTTGCATACATCTTGATAATAACTTAATATTTAGATACCATATAAGCCAGGTTAGAAGAAAGATGACTAGTTTCTGTGGAATTATTTATAGGTTACGAGATTTTTCAACCCGCAAACACCTCATTTTCTACGAAACATGCAAAGCCCATCATCAGCGTCGGGTTTCTAGTCTATGGCTGTACTCAGATCATATCCACACGATATTGTTAATATTCAAAAACGGAGAGTGCGGGCACTATTTTTCATAGAGAAGTTTAATTCGGTATCAGACATATTCTAAAATTTAAGATCTTCAGTATTCGCACTACACGCTTAGGCAATTTTTCGTGAGACATTCAAAAGAATAAGAGAGGGTAGCTATGATAATGTTGCTCATCCAATTGCCCAATTTTTAAGGAAAATTAACACTAGGAGAGCATGTCAAGGACTCTTAAAACCACCACGGAAGCGGACAACAACCGAGGAACTATCTACTACAAGTAAGTTAATAAAGGCTTCTAACCTGCTGCAATCTATAAAAATTCAGCCAGCATATTTAAAAGTTTAACAAAACCAGCGTGTTTTTTTTGCAAAACATTAACAAAATATATGTGTTTGATAGCGCAGAAATTATCTTTTTTTTATTTAGACGGGTTCAAATTAAAAGTTTTTAAGGTGAGGTTTTTATTTGGACAATCACTCGAAGAGAAATGTTTTTCTTATTGGTTGTCTTCGTTGGACTAATGTTTATTGTTTTTTAAAATACGTCAGTTTGTATACCTTTATTTAACCGTCTAAAAAAGTTTATATAATTTTGGCGTTCTTTCACGATAAAATGTACCAATTGAGATGTAATTTTTGAAGTTGAAAAATCTGCAAGAGTTCAATCGAGCAAATTTGATTTTTTTTTATTGCCCGATATCTGATTAGCTGATTCGATTAATCAGTGTTGTATGAAACGAAAACGCACAGAAATTCGATTGGCCATTATCGCTGACGTTTCTGAGAGAAGTTGAAAAACTTCAATTTCGAAAATGAACGGTGTTTAAATGAAGCTTTTGGAAATAATTTTCTTGAATAGAGAATCAATACATCTCTTCCGAGCCAGTTAAATTGAGGCAAAACTTAAGAATCAGATAATTTGGTTTTTATATGCATAATGGAGCAAAGACACTAGCAATTGAGCTAATCTTCTCTGCTCCTGTTTTGAAAGTTTTGAAAGCCAACACAATATGGGGAACTTCGTAAGTGATACTTTCGGTTATCAATCAAAAAATTTTCCGGAGACAGTTTGTTGTGTGTTTTGTTTTTGATGGGATCTGAGTAGATTAATAATTAAAAATTATAGCGTCTGTGTACTCTCAGCTGAACAATATTTGGCGACAGCGAGCTGTAATCAGCTGCCTTTCCGCTTAAAAAAAATTCTATTAAAAAATACTTGATATAAAATTTGTTCAATGCGTTTCGTTACAGAATTAAGTTTTGCATAAACAGTTTACAATTGCTTGATAAGGACCCAATGACAGCACTACTCAGTGCCTTATCTAGCGTGCCCCATTAAGTTTCTTCAAAGAAAAATATTATCCAAAAAGACTCATTTTGAATAATCACCCATATAGCTGCTTTTTTTAAACAAAAACCTCTTATTCGCATTTCACAGTAGAATTGTGTAAAATGTTCCCCATTTTCAAATTTGCTCTTTTCATGGGCAGTTTTGCTATTCTGTGGTGACTAACTAATGCCACTTTTCCAGGTCACAATTTTATAGGTGGTACCGTTTTTTTTTTGAAACATATAAATTACTCAGACTATAATCCTAAGGTTAGATATCTACATGCTCTAAAATGTTAAATAAAATAATCAGCATTGTTATTAATATAGTAATCTTCAAATTTTGGCTGTTCGTTTTTATAGGTAAAAATAGGATTTGAAGGCTCCTATTTGTCTATTAACGGGTACTTTCCTGTGTTGATCGAGCAAAAACTCGGTTAAAACATTTTTAAAGCAAGTTTTACTGTTAAAAGTTCTTATTGAAGAGGGCAATTTGTTCCATTTTTGAACGCTTTTCAAGATTAAATATTTGGGATCTTTTCCGTTTGTGCCCCCCCCCCCCCAGTACGTTATGCTCCCCCCAGTTACAGAGCACGTGTCATTACATAGTAAATCATTATGTAAAAATATTGCACGTGCGTCTGGGGGTTGCAAATAATATGCACCCACTAAGCTGGGGGGGCACAAACGGAAAAGATCCAAGATTTGTTACTCCCCTTCGTTTTCGTTTTCTTTTTTATAATAATTTGATTTGTTCCGTTGTTCTGCCTGGCGTTATGGCGACTAGTGAACATTTTAAAATTTTCGGATGTTTCCCATTGTTTTATATCTGTTTGTAGCTTCTTTAGGCTAACTTTTGAGATAAACAATTCGGCTGGTAGGATACGATCCTTAATGAGAAGATCAATGCAGTGGTCAAATTTTTGACGAAAATAACAAACTTTTATTCCCCAGTTAATTTGCCTGTTTATGCGGTTTATGTTTTTCACTGTAAGAGTTTGGAGGAATACTCCACTGAATGAGAGATGAGAGAGTACAACTGACTTGAAAACATCGATTCTTACTTTCAAAGGTATTTGATTTCTTACAAGATACAAAGAACGAATTGCATTAGCCATTTTGCTTAAAACTATATTCAGGTGATTTTCAAAGGTTAGTTTTAAATCAATTTGTACTCCCAGATAACGACATGCATGAGCTGGTTTGATAACTTCGCCTTTAAAAGAAATTTCTGGATCCGAATTAGTATGATCTGTAAAGAATAACATCTCTGTTTTATCGGCATTTAATGTGAGTTGATTCTCTGTCAGGTATTTGTCTGTTTGTTCTAATATTTTTTCAATTTTTTGGGGAATATTTTCATTACGTTCAAATTTGCATATAATACTAGTGTCATCCGCAAATTGAACAACATCATTTTCACCTTCCAGCTTTTCAGAAAAATCGTTGACATATAAAAGAAAAATAAGAGGTCCTAACACAGTTCCTTGTGGAACACCATGATTAAAAGTTAATTTATCTGATAAGTCACTACCCAGTTTTACGCATTGTGTTCGATTTTCGAGTAAAGTTTTGAGAAGTAAAATTGTTGATTGAGAGAGGTTGAAATTTTCAGCTTTCTTGAGAAAGATTTCATGTGAAATTGAATTGAAAGCTTTTGCAAGATCTAAGAACACAGCACCTGTGTCGTTATCTTGCATATTTCCTATTATTTTTTCAATTAAGTAAAGAACAGCATCAGTAGACGACTTTCGAGATTGGAAACCGAAATGTTTTTTGTTCAAGAGCCAAATTTTTCAAGATATTCTAATAACTGATTAAGTAAAAGCCTTTCAAAAACTTTTGCAAAAGTTGGTGTTACAGAAATTGGACGATAATTAGTTAAAACAGAAGCATCTCCTTTTTTGAAAATTGGTGTGATGTGTGCATCCTTAAGAATTGTTGGAAAAACTTTCTCTTGAATACAATCGTTAAATAAAATCTGAAGATGTGTCCCAATAGCATATTTTCCGGATTTCAATGCCCAAGCATTGATGAATCCCGGCCCTGGTGCTTTGTTGTTGTCTAGATTGTCAATAACTTTATAGATTTCCCTCAAAGTAAAAGGTCTAAAATTGAACTCTTGAAAAGTTCGCTCCATTTTTTCGACGTTCAATGGAACAATCTGTCCTCTGTAGATGCCCATTTCGCTGAAGACTCTGTTAAAAGCGTTACATATTGATTTTTTGTCTTTCGTTTTTTTACCATTCTCATCAATTTCAGTGATGTTTGGACTGTTATTTTTCTTTCCAATTTTTTTCTTAATGAATTTCCATTTCTCTTTTGTGGTTTCAATTTTCTTAAAAAAATCCTCTGAAAATTGATTTTGTGCTTTTTTTATTTTTCTGTTTACAAGGTTGCGATATTTTTTAAATGACGCAAAAGGTTCAGCACTTTGTGTCAATTTGTACTCATTGAAGTAACGATGTTTCTCAGAAACTAAATGTTTAATTTTTTTTTGTCATCCAAGGTTTTTCTGAAGTAGTCTTTTTTATATTAGAAACTAATTTCTTCTCTGTTGGTGCATTTTTCTCGAGTATTTTCAAAAAAATTTTGTTAAACTCTGCAAACATTTCATCGCAGTTTCTTTGTTGATAAACTGTTCTCCAATCTGCAAGAGCCAGATCTCTATTAAATTTTTCCTCGACAAAATTTTTTGTATCTCGTATAAAAAAAATTTTGTTTTTCTTCTAACAAAAAAAGTTTGCTCTGAAAAAATATTACATTATGATCAATATCGAAAGGAGGTAAGCAGACTTTGCAACTAGTGATTTTCTTATTAGACGAGAAACAGTGATCTATCTAACTTTTTTTATTGTTGCTTATGCGTGTAGGAATATCAATGTTAGATAACTGTAATCCTAGTCCCGCCGCAAAATTCTGAAGGCTTTCCTGCCCATTTACGCTCAACATAATCAATGTTATAATCACCAAATAAGAGAATTTTATCTGTAGCTGAGAACGCATTAGAAACCTCTGCACTTAATTCGTCTAAAAAGAAGTCACCCAGGCTTTGATGTGGACAATAGGAGATGTTAATGAGACATTTTTCAGTTAAAGGGTTGCCTAGCTCCAGCCACAAAGTTTCAAAAAATTTCGGATCAGCTAACTCAAATTCTCTTCTGCGTTTAAAATTTATTTTCTTAGGAATCCATATTCCTACACCCCCACCCTTAGCTGCTCCTGTTTGATGTGACCGATTTTTATGCACAAAATTGTGCTCAGCGCTGAGGTTTATATTCCAGCTTTGATTTTCGCTCATCCAAGTTTCAGTTACAATAACAAAAGTTTCCGAATCTAGCTGCTGGAGCAAGTTTGATATATCTTGATACTTATTCTATATGCTACGAGCGTTGAAAAAGTAGAAATTTAATGCCAGTTTGAGCGCCAAATTTAGCATCATCCAAAGAAGAAAGTTTTGAGTCATGGGGTCCAGGATTTTTTTCTATGTCACCACAGAGAAGCAAAAAATTTCTGTTAGTAAAACGTGAAACACTACGAACAGCCGCAATGAATAATAAAATCAGCATTCTCTGGAAATAAATCAGCACATTTTCTAAATTATCATGTTTCTTATTTATTTGAGTTAAGTAACGTTGCTTAATGTATACCTGGTCTTTCATATTTCCCAAAAAAAACCAGAAAGGTAAAACAAATGGTGAAAGTATCATGTCAAAAAATAAAGTTACTCAACTCAAGCAAAGTTCAAATTTCTATGCAATTTCCGAGGTTGAACTGTATTCTGTGATGCCGGTAGGTTTTGTGTTATATTATAATGACGTATATTTTCTACCAGATTTTTTATACCGCCATTATTGGGATGCACTCCATCAGAACATATATCATCAATTGATAGCGCATTTTCCAAAACCTCAATCCGTGACCACGGATAGGAGCCATCAAGCTCCAGGCTTATCATTTCTAGATGGTCATTGAATTTTGATATTTCCTCGTTGTTTGTTTTCCTTCCATAGCAACCATCTTTTACCGGACCAATTTTGCTTATAGCAACACGATGAGGTTTGAATTTTTGCATACATTTGTCGACTGTTTCTTTGAGTTGAGTCGCTGCCTCCTGTCCAGAAACACCTTTGTCAATTGAATAATGACCGACGTGTTACAATTAGTGTTTCCGTTTTGGCTCCAGGGGATAGCAATCAACTACATTAGAAATATCTCCTATTGTTGCAGATGAATATGAGTGGATTGCAGTCTGCTGCGAAATGTCATGCTGATTTACTTTCCGAAAAGTACTATCAGATATAACTAATTGCTTGGCAAATCGGGGAACCATTTTTGGCTGATAAATTTTCAGTGGAGGATCAACATGACTGTTGCTTTTTGACGTCTCCTGTCTCTCAAGTAAATTATCAATAACTTTAGAAGTTTGTGTTTTGAAAAATTCGATATCTTTTTCCATGCGTTCAATAGTTTCTTTTTGATGTCCGACAGTTAATTTTTGCATTTCATAGTTAATAAGATCTTTTTCAAGTTTTGTTATGATATTGTCTTTTTCTTGTATTTTTTCATAGGTCTCCAAAAGCTTTGCAATTAGTTCCTCTTTGTTGCATTTCTCGAGAACTTTTTTAGAAAACATGGTGATAACGCGTATTTGCTCTAATTGAGAGTTTAAAAAAAAAATCTAAAGCATTATTTTTCGTTCGACCTGAAAATGAAATTTGATTAAAGTGAGTAGATAAGATTGGAGTGATCTCACCGGTGATGAAGCAGGCAGAATACCCAATAAGAATTTTATATCTTCTTTTGATGCCTTTAAAAAACGAAAAACGTTCGAGATGAATTCAAAAAACAAAGATTTTTTGATCGTCGTTTGATAAGATACCCAGTAACTGTGAGATTTGAAAGAATATCCAGTAATGTAATAGCTTCAGAGAAAAAAAAGGTCAAAAAAGACTTGCTCAGTATTCGAATTCAAAAAGAAGCGAATAAAACGACAAAAAATGGTTTATCCATACAGCTGACTTCTAACTTTCAGTTGACTTATCTTCGTGGACTTTTTGGAGCCAAGATTGGTCAAGCTATAATCAACCTGGAGTTACGGTTAATTGAGAACCCATGCTCACACAGACAAGTTAAGGGAGGTTGAATGAGGCAGTGGATTGAGTCAAGAGTCATTTGCTGTCAACCGCATACCTTACTGCTCGGCTATTGAAATGTAGGTGCTCAATTAACACCCAGGTAGAGCTCCTCGTTGAAAATCACTGAAATATAATGATGACAATAATGAAACATTACAGCGCACATTTTTCTTCGGAAAAAAGAACCATGAAGAGACAGTGCAATGAAATATAAAGAAACTTCTCTCGACCCCGAGAGATTTCTTTTTTTAGTCAAAACTGATAGGGGTTCTTTTTCAGTCAATACTTGGTCGAGACCTTCTTTAATTGTCAATACTTTGTCTAGATATAATTTTGCGTTCAATACACTGTCTAGGTTGACCTCTTGAGAATCTATACACGGGCGCTCACCAAAGTCAATACAAAATCTTTTCATAGCCCGCTTGGGTCGAGCACGGTCTTCTCATGGAGAAATTTGCAAGATTGAAGGCAGAGTCTAGACCCTTGATAAAGCTCATACACTTCTAGATTCGCAGTAGAATTACTCTTCAACAAAGTTAAAGTAAATTGTGGAAGACTGCAGGCGAAGTCTAGACGCTTGATAAAGATCATAAATGTCTAGATTCGCAGTAGAATTACTCTTCAACAAAGTTAAAGTAAATTGTAGAAGCTGCAGGCGGAGTCTAGACGCTTGATAAAGATCATCATTTCTAGATTCGCAGTAGAATTACTCTTTAACAAATTTAAAGTAAATTGTGGAAGACTGCTGGCGGAGACTAGACGCTTGATAAAGATCATACATTTCTAGATTCGCAGTAGAATTACTCTTCAACAAAGTTAAAGTAAATTGTGGAAGACTGCAGGTGGAGTCTAGACGCTTGATAAACATCACACATTTCTAGATTCGCAGTAGAATTACTCTTCAACAATGTTAAAGTAAATTGTGGAGGACTACAGGCGGAGTCTAGACGTTTGATAAAGATCACACATTTCTAGAGTCGCAGTAGAATTACTCTTCAACAAAGTTAAAGTAGATTGTGGAAGACTGCAGGCGGAGTCTAAACGCTTGATAAAGATCATACATTTCTAGATTCGCAGTCTTCAACAAAGTTAAAATAAATTGTGGAAGACTACAGGCGGAGTCTAGACGTTTGATAAAGATCACACATTTCTAGAGTCGCAGTAGAATTACTCTTCAACAAAGTTAAAGTAGATTGTGGAAGACTGCAGGCGGAGTCTAAACGCTTGATAAAGATCATACATTTCTAGATTCGCAGTAGAAATACTCTTCAACATAGTTAAAGTAAATTGTGGAAGACTGCAGGCGGAGTCTAGACGCTTGATAAAGATCATACATTTCTAGATTCGCAGTAGAATTACTCTTCAACAAAGTTAAAGTAAATTGTGGAAGACTGCAGGCGTATTCTAGACACTTGATAAAGATCATACATTTCTAGATTCGCAGTGGAATTACTCTTCAACAAAGTTAAAGTAAATTGTGGAAGACTGCAGGCGTAGTCTAGACGCTTGATAAAGATCATACAATCCTAGATTCGCAGTAGAATTACTCTTCAACAAAGTTAAAATAAATTGTGGAAGACTGCAGGCGGAGTTTAGACGCTTGATAAAGATCATACATTTCTAGATTCGCAGTAGAATTACTCTTCAACAAAGTTAAAGTAATTTGTGGAAGACTGCAGGCGGAGTCTAGACGCTTGATAAAGATCATGCGTTTCTAGATTCGCAGTAGAATTACTCTTCAACAAAGTTAAAGTAAATTGCGGAAGACTACAGGTGGAGTCTAGACGTTTGATAAAGATCACAGATTTCTAGATTCGCAGTAGAATTACTCTTCAATATAGTTAAAGTAAATTGTGGAAGACTGCAGGCGGAGTCTAGACGCTTGATAAAGATCATACATTTCTAGATTCGTAGTAGAATTACTCTTCAACAAAGTTAAAGTAAATTGTGGAAGACTGCAGGCGGAGTCTAGACGCTTGATAAAGATCATGCGTTTCTAGATTCGCAGTAGAATTACTCTTCAACAAAGTTAAAGTAAATTGTGGAAGACTGCAGGCGGAGTCTAGACGCTTGATAAAGATCATACTTTTCTAGATTCGCAGTAGAATTACTCTTCAACAAAGTGAAAGAAAATTGTGGATCAAACATTTCTAGATTCGCAGTAAAATTACTCTTCAACAAAGTTGAAGTAATATGTGGAAGACTGCAGGCGGAGTCTAGACGCTTGATAAAGATCATACATTTCTAGATTCGCAGTAGAATTACTCTTCAACATAGTTAAAGTAAATTGTGGAAGACTGCAGGCGGAGTCTAGACGCTTGATAAAGATCATACATTTCTAGATTCGCAGTAGAATTACTCTTCAACAAAGTTAAAGTAAATTGTGGAAGACTGCAGGCGTAGTCTAGACACTTGATAAAGATCATACATTTCTAGATTCGCAGTGGAATTACTCTTCAACAAAGTTAAAGTAAATTGTGGAAGACTGCAGGCGTAGTCTAGACGCTTGATAAACATCACACATTTCTAGATTCGCAGTAGAATTACTCTTCAACAAAGTTAAAGTAAATTGTGGAAGACTGCAGGCGGAGTCTAAACGCTTGATAAAGATCATACAATTCTAGATTCGCAGTCTTCAACAAAGTTAAAATAAATTGTGGAAGACTACAGGCGGAGTCCAGACGTTTGATAAAGATCACACATTTCTAGAGTCGCAGTAGAATTACTCTTCAACAAAGTTAAAGTAGATTGTGGAAGACTGCAGGCGGAGTCTAAACGCTTGATAAAGATCATACATTTCTAGATTCGCAGTAGAAATACTCGTCAACATAGTTAAAGTAAATTGTGGAAGACTGCAGGCGGAGTCTAGACGCTTGATAAAGATCATACATTTCTAGATTCGCAGTAGAATTACTCTTCAACAAAGTTAAAGTAAATTGTGGAAGACTGCAGGCGTAGTCTAGACACTTGATAAAGATCATACATTTCTAGATTCGCAGTGGAATTACTCTTCAACAAAGTTAAAGTAAATTGTGGAAGACTGCAGGCGTAGTCTAGACGCTTGATAAAGATCATACAATCCTAGATTCGCTGTAGAATTACTCTTCAACAAAGTTAAAGTAAATTGTGGAAGACTGCAGGCGGAATTTAGACGCTTGATAAAGCTCATACATTTCTAGATTCGCAGTAGAATTACTCTTCAACAATGTTAAAGTAAATTGTGGAAGACTACAGGTGGAGTCTAGACGTTTGATAAAGATCACAGATTTCTCGATTTGCAGTAGAATTACTCTTCAATATAGTTAAAGTAAATTGTGGAAGACTGCAGGCGGAGTCTAGACGCTTGATAAAGATCATACATTTCTAGATTCGCAGTAGAATTACTCTTCAACAAAGTTAAAGTAAATTGTGGAAGACTGCAGGCGGAGTCTAGACGCTTGATAAAGATCATGCGTTTCTAGATTCGCAGTAGAATTACTCTTCAACAAAGTTAAAGTAAATTGTGGAAGACTGCAGGCGGAGTCTAGACGCTTTATAAAGATCATACTTTTCTAGATTCGCAGTAGAATTACTCTTCAACAAAGTGAAAGAAAATTGTGGATCAAACATTTCTAGATTCGCAGTAAAATTACTCTTCAACAAAGTTGAAGTAATATGTGGAAGACTGCAGGCGGAGTCTAGACGCTTGATAAAGATCATACATTTCTAGATTCGCAGTAGAATTACTCTTCAACAAAGTTAAAGTAAATTGTGGAAGACTGCAGGCGGAGTCTAGACGCTTGATAAAGATCATACATTTCTTGATTCGCAGTAGAATTACTCTTCAACAAAGTTAAAGTAAATTGTGGAAGACTGCAGGCGTAGTCTAGACACTTGATAAAGATCATACATTTCTAGATTCGCAGTGGAATTACTCTTCAACAAAGTTAAAGTAAATTGTGGAAGACTGCAGGCGTAGTCTAGACGCTTGATAAAGATCATACAATCCTAGATTCGC
This sequence comes from Convolutriloba macropyga, assembly GCF_964194025.1. Classification (NCBI taxonomy): domain Eukaryota; kingdom Metazoa; phylum Xenacoelomorpha; order Acoela; family Convolutidae; genus Convolutriloba; species Convolutriloba macropyga. Next base: position 46,455 of record NW_027452048.1, read on the forward strand.
AGTAGAATTACTCTTCAACAAAGTTAAAGTAAATTGTGGAAGACTGCAGGCGGAGTTTAGACGCTTGATAAAGATCATACATTTCTAGATTCGCAGTAGAATTACTCTTTAACAAAGTTAAAGTAAATTGTGGAAGACTGCAGGCGGAGTCTAGACACTTGATAAAGATCATACATTTCTAGATTTGCAGTAGAACTACTCTTCAACAAAGTTAAAGTAAATTGTGGAAGACTGCAGGTGGAGTCTAGACGCTTGATAAAGATCATGCGTTTCTAGATTCGCAGTAGAATTACTCTTCAACAAAGTTAAAGTAAATTGTGGAAGACTGCAGGTGGAGTCTAGACGCTTGATAAAGATCATGCGTTTCTAGATTCGCAGTAGAATTACTCTTCAACAAAGTTAAAGTAAATTGTGAAAGACTGCAGGTGGAGTCTAGACGCTTGATAAACATCACACATTTCTAGATTCGCAGTAGAATTACTCTTCAACAAAGTTAAAGTAAATTGTGGAAGACTGCAGGCGGAGTCTAAACGCTTGATAAAGATCATACATTTCTAGATTCGCAGTCTTCAACAAAGTTAAAGTAAATTGTGGAAGACTGCAGGCGGAGACTAGACGCTTGATAAAGATCATACATTTCTAGATTCGCAGTAGAATTACTCTTCAACAAAGTTAAAGTAAATTGTGGAAGACTGCAGGTGGAGTCTAGACGCTTGATAAACATCACACATTTCTAGATTCGCAGTAGAATTACTCTTCAACAAAGTTAAAGTAAATTGTGGAAGACTGCAGGCGGAGTCTAAACGCTTGATAAAGATCATACATTTCTAGATTCGCAGTCTTCAACAAAGTTAAAGTAAATTGTGGAAGACTACAGGCGGAGTCTAGACGTTTGATAAAGATCACACATTTCTAGAGTCGCAGTAGAATTACTCTTCAACAAAGTTAAAGTAAATTGTGGAAGACTGCAGGCGTAGTCTAGACACTTGATAAAGATCATACATTTCTAGATTCGCAGTGGAATTACTCTTCAACAAAGTTAAAGTAAATTGTGGAAGACTGCAGGCGTAGTCTAGACGCTTGATAAAGATCATACAATCCTAGATTCGCATTAGAATTACTCTTCAACAAAGTTAAAGTGAATTGTGGAAGACTGCAGGCGGAGTTTAGACGCTTGATAAAGATCATGCATTTCTAGATTTGCAGTAGAATTACTCTTCAACAAAGTTAAAGTAAATTGTGGAAGACTGCAGGCGGAGTCCAGACGCTTGATAAAGATCATGCGTTTCTAGATTCGCAGTAGAATTACTCTTCAACAAAGTTAAAGTAAATTGTGGAAGACTACAGGCGGAGTCTAGACGTTTGATAAAGATCACAGATTTCTAGATTCGCATTAGAATTACTCTTCAACATAGTTAAAGTAAATTGTGGAAGACTGCAGGCGGAGTCTAGACGCTTGATAAAGATCATACATTTCTAGATTCGAAGTAGAATTACTCTTCAACAAAGTTTAAGTAAATTGTGGAAGACTGCAGGCGTAGTCTAGACACTTGATAAAGATCATACATTTCTAGATTCGCAGTGGAATTACTCTTCAACAAAGTTAAAGTAAATTGTGGAAGACTGCAGGCGTAGTCTAGACGCTTGATAAAGATCATACAATCCTAGATTCGCAGTAGAATTACTCTTCAACAAAGTTAAAGTAAATTGTGGAAGACTGCAGGCGGAGTTTAGACGCTTGATAAAGATCATACATTTCTAGATTCGCAGTAGAATTACTCTTCAACAAAGTTAAAGTAAATTGTGGAAGACTACAGGCGGAGTCTAGACGTTTGATAAAGATCACAGATTTCTAGATTCGCAGTAGAATTACTCTTAAACATAGTTAAAGTAAATTGTGGAAGACTGCAGGCGGAGTCTAGACGCTTGATAAAGATCATACATTTCTAGATTCGCAGTAGAATTACTCTTCAACAAAGTTAAAGTAAATTGTGGAAGACTGCAGGCGGAGTCTAGACGCTTGATAAAGATCATGCGTTTCTAGATTCGCAGTAGAATTACTCTTCAACAAAGTTAAAGTAAATTGTGGAAGACTGCAGGTGGACTCTAGACGCTTGATAAACATCACACATTTCTAGATTCGCAGTAGAATTACTCTTCATCAAAGTTAAAGTAAATTGTGGAAGACTGCAGGCGGAGTCTAAACGCTTGATAAAGATCATACATTTCTAGATTCGCAGTCTTCAACAAAGTTAAAGTAAATTGTGGAAGACTACAGGCGGAGTCTAGACGTTTGATAAAGATCACACATTTCTAGAGTCGCAGTAGAATTACTCTTCAACAAAGTTAAAGTAAATTGTGGAAGACTGCAGGCGGAGACTAGACGCTTGATAAAGATCATACATTTCTAGATTCGCAGTAGAATTACTCTTCAACAGAGTTAAAGTAAATTGTGGAAGACTGCAGGTGGAGTCTAGACGCTTGATAAACATCACACATTTCTAGATTCGCAGTAGAATTACTCTTCAACAAAGTTAAAGTAAATTGTGGAAGACTGCAGGCGGAGTCTAAACGCTTGATAAAGATCATACATTTCTAGATTCGCAGTCTTCAACAAAGTTAAAGTAAATTGTGGAAGACTACAGGCGGAGTCTAGACGTTTGATAAAGATCACACATTTCTAGAGTCGCAGTAGAATTACTCTTCAACAAAGTTAAAGTAAATTGTGGAAGACTGCAGGCGTAGTCTAGACACTTGATAAAGATCATACATTTCTAGATTCGCAGTGGAATTACTCTTCAACAGAGTTAAAGTAAATTGTGGAAGACTGCAGGTGGAGTCTAGACGCTTGATAAACATCACACATTTCTAGATTCGCAGTAGAATTACTCTTCAACAAAGTTAAAGTAAATTGTGGAACACTGCAGGCGGAGTCTAAACGCTTGATAAAGATCATACATTTCTAGATTCGCAGTCTTCAACAAAGTTAAAGTAAATTGTGGAAGACTACAGGCGGAGTCTAGACGTTTGATAAAGATCACACATTTCTAGAGTCGCAGTAGAATTACTCTTCAACAAAGTTAAAGTAAATTGTGGAAGACTGCAGGCGTAGTCTAGACACTTGATAAAGATCATACATTTCTAGATTCGCAGTGGAATTACTCTTCAACAAAGTTAAAGTAAATTGTGGAAGACTGCAGGCGTAGTCTAGACGCTTGATAAAGATCATACAATCCTAGATTCGCAGTAGAATTACTCTTCAACAAAGTTAAAGTAAATTGTGGAAGACTGCAGGCGGAGTTTAGACGCTTGATAAAGATCATGCATTTCTAGATTCGCAGTAAAATTACTCTTCAACAAAGTTAAAGTAAATTGTGGAAGACTGCAGGCGGAGTCTAGACGCTTGATAAAGATCATGCGTTTCTAGATTCGCAGTAGAATTACTCTTCAACAAAGTTAAAGTAAATTGTGGAAGACTACAGGCGAAGTCTAGACGTTTGATAAAGATCACAGATTTCTAGATTCGCATTAGAATTACTCTTCAACATAGTTAAAGTAAATTGTGGAAGACTGCAGGCGGAGTCTAGACGCTTGATAAAGATCATACATTCCTAGATTCGCAGTAGAATTACTCTTCAACAAAATTAAAGTAAATTGTGGAAGACTGCAGGCGGAGTCTGGACGCTTGATAAAGATCATGCGTTTCTAGATTCGCAGTAGAATTACTCTTCAACAAAGTTAAAGTAAATTGTGGAAGACTGCAGGCGAAGTCTAGACGCTTGATAAAGATCATAATTTTCTAGATTCGCAGTAGAATTACTCTTCAACAAAGTTAAAGAAAATTGTGGATCAAACATTTCTAGATTCGCAGTAAAATTACTCTTCAACAAAGTTGAAGTAATATGTGGAAGACTGCAGGCGGAGTCTAGACGCTTGATAAAGATCATACATTTCTAGATTCGCAGTAGAATTACTCTTCAACATAGTTAAAGTAAAATGTGGAAGACTGCAGGCGGAGTCTAGACGCTTGATAAAGATCATACATTTCTAGATTCGCAGTAGAATTACTCTTCAACAAAGTTAAAGTAAATTGTGGAAGACTGCAGGCGTAATCTAGACACTTGATAAAGATCATACATTTCTAGATTCGCAGTGGAATTACTCTTCAACAAAGTTAAAGTAAATTGTGGAAGACTGCAGGCGTAGTCTAGACGCTTGATAAAGATCATACAATCCTAGATTCGCAGTAGAATTACTCTTCAACAAAGTTAAAGTAAATTGTGGAAGACTGCAGGCGGAGTTTAGACGCTTGATAAAGATCATACATGTCTAGATTCGCAGTAGAATTACTCTTCAACAAAGTTAAAGTAAATTGTGGAAGACTGCAGGCGGAGTCTAGACGCTTGATAAAGATCATGCGTTTCTAGATTCGCAGTAAAATTACTCTTCAACAAAGTTAAAGTAAATTGTGGAAGACTACAGGCGGAGTCTAGACGTTTGATAAAGATCACAGATTTCTAGATTCGCAGTAGAATTACTCTTTAACATAGTTAAAGTAAATTGTGGAAGACTGCAGGCGGAGTCTAGACGCTTGATAAAGATCATACATTTCTAGATTCGCAGTAGAATTACTCTTCAACAAAGTTAAAGTAAATTGTGAAAGACTGCAGGCGGAGTCTAGACGCTTGATAAAGATCAGGCGTTTCTAGATTCGCAGTAGAATTACTCTTCAACAAAGTTAAAGTAAATTGTGGAAAACTGCAGGCGGAGTCTAGACGCTTGATAAAGATCATACTTTTCTAGATTCGCAGTAGAATTACTCTTCAACAAAGTTAAAGAAAATTGTGGATCAAACATTTCTAGATTCGCAGTAAAATTACTCTTCAACAAAGTTGAAGTAATATGTGGAAGACTGCAGGCGGAGTCTAGACGCTTGATAAAGATCATACATATCTAGATTCGCAGTAGAATTACTCTTCAACAAAGTTAAAGTAAATTGTGGAAGACCGCAGGCGTAGTCTAGACACTTGATAAAGATCATGCATTTCTAGATTCGCAGTAGAATTACTCTTCAGCAAAGTTAAAGTAAATTGTGGAAGACTGCAGGCGTAGTCTAGACGCTTGATAAAGATCATACATTTCTAGATTGGCAGTAGAATTACTCTTCAACAAAGTTAGAGTAAATTGTGGAAGACTGGAGGCGGAGTCTAGACGCTTGATAAAGATCACACATTTCTAGATTCGCAGTAGAATTACTCTTCAACAAATTTAAAGTAAATTTTGGAAGACTTCAGGCGGAGTCTAGACGCTTGATAAAGATCATACATTACTAGATTCGCAGTAGAATTACTCTTCAACAAAGTTAAACTAAATTGTGGAAGACTGCAGGTGGAGTCTAAACACTTGATAAACATCACACATTTCTAGAATCGCAGTAGAATTACTCTTCAACAAAGTTAAAGTAAATTGTGGAAGACTGCAGGCGGAGTCTAAACGCTTGATAAAGATCATACATTTCTAGATTCGCAGTAGAATTGCTCTTCAACAAAGTTTAAGTAAATTGTGGAAGACTGCAGGCGGAGTCTAGACGCTTGATAAAGATCATACATTTCTAGATTCGCAGTAGAATTACTCTTCAACAAAGTTAAAGTAAATTGTGGAAAACTGCAGGCGGAGATTAGACGCTTGATAAAGATCATACATTTCTAGATTCGCAGTAGAATTACTCTTCAACAAAGTTAAAGTAAATTGTGGAAGACTGCAGGCGGAGTCTAGACGCTTGATAAAGATCATGCATTTCTAGATTCGCAGTGGAATTACTCTTCAACAAAGTTAAAGTAAATTGTGGAAGACTGCAGGCGTAGTCTAGACGCTTGATAAAGATCTTTCTAGATTCGCAGTAGAATTACTCTTCAACAAAGTTAGAGTAAATTGTGGAAGACTGCAGGCGGAGTCTAGACGCTTGATGAAGATCATGCATTTCTAGATTCGCTGTAGAATTACTCTTCAACAAAGTTAAAGTAAATTGTGGATCAAACATTTCTAGATTCGCAGTAAAATTACTCTTCAACAAAGGTAAAGTAAATTGTGGAAGACTGCAGGCGTAGTCTAGACGCTTGATAAAGATCATACATTTCTAGATTCGCAGTAGGATTACTGTTCAACAAAGTTAAAATAAATTGTGCAAGACTGCATGCGGAGTCTAGACGCTTGATAAAGATCACACATTTCTAGATTTGCAGTAGAATTACTCTTCAACAAAGTTAGAGTAAATTGTGGAAGACTGCAGGCGGAGTCTAGACGCTTGATAAAGATCATACATTTCTAGATTCGCAGTAGAATTACTCTTCAACAAAGTTAAAGTAAATTGTGAAAGACTGCAGGCGGAGTCTAGACGCTTGATAAAGATCAGGCGTTTCTAGATTCGCAGTAGAATTACTCTTCAACAAAGTTAAAGTAAATTGTGGAAGACTGCAGGCGTAGTCTAGACGCTTGATAAAGATCATACAATCCTAGATTCGCAGTAGAATTACTCTTCAACAAAGTTAAAGTAAATTGTGGAAGACTGCAGGCGGAGTTTAGACGCTTGATAAAGATCATACATGTCTAGATTCGCAGTAGAATTACTCTTCAACAAAGTTAAAGTAAATTGTGGAAGACTGCAGGCGGAGTCTAGACGCTTGATAAAGATCATGCGTTTCTAGATTCGCAGTAGAATTACTCTTCAACAAAGTTAAAGTAAATTGTGGAAGACTACAGGCGGAGTCTAGACGTTTGATAAAGATCACAGATTTCTAGATTCGCATTAGAATTACTCTTCAACATAGTTAAAGTAAATTGTGGAAGACTGCAGGCGGAGTCTAGACGTTTGATAAAGATCACAGATTTCTAGATTCGCAGTAGAATTACTCTTTAACATAGTTAAAGTAAATTGTGGAAGACTGCGGGCGGAGTCTAGACGCTTGATAAAGATCATACATTTCTAGATTCGCAGTAGAATTACTCTTCAACAAAGTTAAAGTAAATTGTGAAAGACTGCAGGCGGAGTCTAGACGCTTGATAAAGATCAGGCGTTTCTAGATTCGCAGTAGAATTACTCTTCAACAAAGTTAAAGTAAATTGTGGAAGACTGCAGGCGGAGTCTAGACGCTTGATAAAGATCATACTTTTCTAGATTCGCAGTAGAATTACTCTTCAACAAAGTTAAAGAAAATTGTGGATCAAACATTTCTAGATTCGCAGTAAAATTACTCTTCAACAAAGTTGAAGTAATATGTGGAAGACTGCAGGCGGAGTCTAGACGCTTGATAAAGATCATACATATCTAGATTCGCAGTAGAATTACTCTTCAACAAAGTTAAAGTAAATTGTGGAAGACCGCAGGCGTAGTCTAGACACTTGATAAAGATCATGCATTTCTAGATTCGCAGTAGAATTACTCTTCAGCAAAGTTAAAGTAAATTGTGGAAGACTGCAGGCGTAGTCTAGACGCTTGATAAAGATCATACATTTCTAGATTGGCAGTAGAATTACTCTTCAACAAAGTTAGAGTAAATTGTGGAAGACTGGAGGCGGAGTCTAGACGCTTGATAAAGATCACACATTTCTAGATTCGCAGTAGAATTACTCTTCAACAAATTTAAAGTAAATTTTGGAAGACTTCAGGCGGAGTCTAGACGCTTGATAAAGATCATACATTACTAGATTCGCAGTAGAATTACTCTTCAACAAAGTTAAACTAAATTGTGGAAGACTGCAGGTGGAGTCTAAACACTTGATAAACATCACACATTTCTAGAATCGCAGTAGAATTACTCTTCAACAAAGTTAAAGTAAATTGTGGAAGACTGCAGGCGGAGTCTAAACGCTTGATAAAGATCATACATTTCTAGATTCGCAGTAGAATTGCTCTTCAACAAAGTTTAAGTAAATTGTGGAAGACTGCAGGCGGAGTCTAGACGCTTGATAAAGATCATACATTTCTAGATTCGCAGTAGAATTACTCTTCAACAAAGTTAAAGTAAATTGTGGAAAACTGCAGGCGGAGATTAGACGCTTGATAAAGATCATACATTTCTAGATTCGCAGTAGAATTACTCTTCAACAAAGTTAAAGTAAATTGTGGAAGACTGCAGGCGGAGTCTAGACGCTTGATAAAGATCATGCATTTCTAGATTCGCAGTGGAATTACTCTTCAACAAAGTTAAAGTAAATTGTGGAAGACTGCAGGCGTAGTCTAGACGCTTGATAAAGATCTTTCTAGATTCGCAGTAGAATTACTCTTCAACAAAGTTAGAGTAAATTGTGGAAGACTGCAGGCGGAGTCTAGACGCTTGATGAAGATCATGCATTTCTAGATTCGCAGTAGAATTACTCTTCAACAAAGTTAAAGTAAATTGTGGATCAAACATTTCTAGATTCGCAGTAAAATTACTCTTCAACAAAGGTAAAGTAAATTGTGGAAGACTGCAGGCGTAGTCTAGACACTTGATAAAGATCATGCATTTCTAGATTCGCAGTAGAATTACTCTTCAACAAATTTAAAGTAAATTGTGGAAGACTGCAGGCGTAGTCTAGACGCTTGATAAAGATCATACATTTCTAGATTCGCAGTAGGATTACTGTTCAACAAAGTTAAAATAAATTGTGCAAGACTGCATGCGGAGTCTAGACGCTTGATAAAGATCACACATTTCTAGATTTGCAGTAGAATTACTCTTCAACAAAGTTAAAGTAAATTGTGGAAGACTGCAGGCGGAGTCTAGACGCTTGATAAAGATCATACATTTCTAGATTCGCAGTGGAATTACTCTTCAACAAAGTTAAAGTAAATTGTGGAAGACTGCAGGCGGAGTCTAGACGTTTGATAAAGATCACACATTTCTAGATTCGCAGTAGAATTACTCTTCAACAAAGTTAAAGTAAAATGTGGAAGACTGCAGGCAGAGTCTAGACGCTTGATAAAGATCATACATTTCTAGATTCGCAGTGGAATTACTCTTCAACAAAGTTAAAGTAAATTGTGGAAGACTGCAGGCGTAGTCTAGACGCTTGATAAAGATCTTTCTAGATTCGCAGTAGAATTACTCTTCAACAAAGTTAGAGTAAATTTTGGAAGACTGCAGGCGGAGTCTAGACGCTTGATGAAGATCATACTTTTCTAGATTCGCAGTAGAATTACTCTTCAACAAAGTTAAAGTAAATTGTGGATCATACATTTCTAGATTCGCAGTAAAATTACTCTTCAACAAAGGTAAAGTAAATTGTGGAAGACTGCAGGCGTAGTCTAGACACTTGATAAAGATCATGCATTTCTAGATTCGCAGTAGAATTACTCTTCAACAAATTTAAAGTAAATTGTGGAAGACTGCAGGCGTAGTCTAGACGCTTGATAAAGTTCATACATTTCTAGATTCGCAGTAGAATTACTCTTCAACAAAGTTAAAGTAAATTGTGCAAGACTGCATGCGGAGTCTAGACGCTTGATAAAGATCACACATTTCTAGATTTGCAGTAGAATTACTCTTCAACAAAGTTAAAGTAAATTGTGGAAGACTGCAGGCGTAGTCTAGACGCTTGATAAAGATCATACATTTCTAGATTCGCAGTAGAATTACTCTTCAACAAAGTTAAAGTAAATTGTGCAAGACTGCATGCGGAGTCTAGACGCTTGATAAAGATCACACATTTCTAGATTTGCAGTAGAATTACTCTTCAACAAAGTTAAAGTAAAATGTGGAAGACTGCAGGCGGAGTCTAGACGCTTGATAAAGATCATACATTTCTAGATTCGCAGTGGAATTACTCTTCAACAAAGTTAAAGTAAATTGTGGAAGACTGCAGGCGGAGTCTAGACGTTTGATAAAGATCACACATTTCTAGATTCGCAGTAGAATTACTCTTCAACAAAGTTAAAGTAAAATGTGGAAGACTGCAGGCAGAGTCTAGACGCTTGATAAAGATCATACATTTTTAGATTCGCAGTGGAATTACTCTTCAACAAAGTTAAAGTAAATTGTGGAAGACTGCAGGCGTAGTCTAGACGCTTGATAAAGATCTTTCTAGATTCGCAGTAGAATTACTCTTCAACAAAGTTAGAGTAAATTGTGGAAGACTGCAGGCAGAGTCTAGACGCCTGATGAAGATCATACTTTTCTAGATTCGCAGTAGAATTACTCTTCAACAAAGTTAAAGTAAATTGTGGATCATACATTTCTAGATTCGCAGTAAAATTACTCTTCAACAAAGGTAAAGTAAATTGTGGAAGACTGCAGGCGTAGTCTAGACACTTGATAAAGATCATGCATTTCTAGATTCGCAGTAGAATTACTCTTCATCAAATTTAAAGTAAATTGTGGAAGACTGCAGGCGTAGTCTAGACGCTTGATAAAGATCATACATTTCTAGATTCGCAGTAGAATTACTCTTCAACAAAGTTGAAGTAAATTGTGCAAGACTGCATGCGGAGTCTAGACGCTTGATAAAGATCACACATTTCTAGATTTGCAGTAGAATTACTCTTCAACAAAGTTAAAGTAAAATGTGGAAGACTGCAGGCGGAGTCTAGACGCTTGATAAAGATCATACATTTCTAGATTCGCAGTGGAATTACTCTTCAACAAAGTTAAAGTAAAATGTGGAAGACTGCAGGCGTAGTCTAGACGCTTGATAAAGATCATACATTTCTAGATTCGCAGTAGAATTACTCTTCAACAAAGTTAAAGTAAATTGTGGAAGACTGCAGGCGTAGTCTAGACACTTGATAAAGATCATACATTTCTAGATTCGCAGTAGAATTACTCTTCAACAAAGTTAAAGTAAATTGTGGAAGACTGCAGGCGTAGTCTAGACACTTGATAAAGATCATACATTTCTAGATTCGCAGTAGAATTACTCTTCAACAAAGTTGAAGTAAATTGTGGAAGACTGCAGGCGTAGTCTAGACACTTGATAAAGATCATACATTTCTAGATTCGCAGTAGAATTACTCTTCAACAAAGTTAAAGTAAATTGTGGAAGACTGCAGGCGCAGTCTAGAAGCTTGATAAAGATCTTTCTAGATTCGCAGTAGAATTACTCTTCAACAAAGTTAGAGTAAATTGTGGAAGACTGCAGGCGGAGTCTAGACGCTTGATGAAGATCATACTTTTCTAGATTCGCAGTAGAATTACTCTTCAACAAAGTTAAAGTAAATTGTGGATCATACATTTCTAGATTCGCAGTAAAATTACTCTTCCACAAAGGTAAAGTAAATTGTGGAAGACTGCAGGCGTAGTCTAGACACTTGATAAAGTTCATACATTTCTAGATTCGCAGTAGAATTACTCTTCAACAAAGTTAAAGTAAATTGTGCAAGACTGCATGCGGAGTCTAGACGCTTGATAAAGATCACACATTTCTAGATTTGCAGTAGAATTACTCTTCAACAAAGTTAAAGTAAATTGTGGAAGACTGCAGGCGGAGTCTAGACGCTTGATAAAGATCATACATTTCTAGATTCGCAGTGGAATTACTCTTCAACAAAGTTAAAGTAAATTGTGGAAGACTGCAGGCGGAGTCTAGACGCTTGATAAAGATCATACATTTCTAGATTCGCAGTAGAATTACTCTTCAACAAATTTAAAGTAAATTGTGGAAGACTGCAGGCGTAGTCTAGACGCTTGATAAAGATCATACATTTCTAGATTCGCAGTAGAATTACTCTTCAACAAAGTTAAAGTAAATTGTGCAAGACTGCATGCGGAGTCTAGACGCTTGATAAAGATCACACATTTCTAGATTTGCAGTAGAATTACTCTTCAACAAAGTTAAAGTAAATTGTGGAAGACTGCAGGCGGAGTCTAGACGCTTGATAAAGATCATACATTTCTAGATTCGCAGTGGAATTACTCTTCAACAAAGTTAAAGTAAATTGTGGAAGACTGCAGGCGGAGTCTAGACGTTTGATAAAGATCACACATTTCTAGATTCGCAGTAGAATTACTCTTCAACAAAGTTAAAGTAAAATGTGGAAGACTGCAGGCAGAGTCTAGACGCTTGATAAAGATCATACATTTCTAGATTCGCAGTGGAATTACTCTTCAACAAAGTTAAAGTAAATTGTGGAAGACTGCAGGCGTAGTCTAGACGCTTGATAAAGATCTTTCTAGATTCGCAGTAGAATTACTCTTCAACAAAGTTAGAGTAAATTGTGGAAGACTGCAGGCGGAGTCTAGACGCCTGATGAAGATCATACTTTTCTAGATTCGCAGTAGAATTACTCTTCAACAAAGTTAAAGTAAATTGTGGATCATACATTTCTAGATTCGCAGTAAAATTACTCTTCAACAAAGGTAAAGTAAATTGTGGAAGACTGCAGGCGTAGTCTAGACACTTGATAAAGATCATGCATTTCTAGATTCGCAGTAGAATTACTCTTCAACAAATTTAAAGTAAATTGTGGAAGACTGCAGGCGTAGTCTAGACGCTTGATAAAGATCATACATTTCTAGATTCGCAGTAGAATTACTCTTCAACAAAGTTAAAGTAAATTGTGCAAGACTGCATGCGGAGTCTAGACGCTTGATAAAGATCACACATTTCTAGATTTGCAGTAGAATTACTCTTCAACAAAGTTAAAGTAAATTGTGGAAGACTGCAGGCGGAGTCTAGACGCTTGATAAAGATCATACATTTCTAGATTCGCAGTGGAATTACTCTTCAACAAAGTTAAAGTAAAATGTGGAAGACTGCAGGCGTAGTCTAGACGCTTGATAAAGATCATACATTTCTAGATTCGCAGTAGAATTACTCTTCAACAAAGTTAAAGTAAATTGTGGAAGACTGCAGGCGTAGTCTAGACACTTGATAAAGATCATACATTTCTAGATTCTCAGTAGAATTACTCTTCAACAAAGTTAAAGTAAATTGTGGAAGACTGCAGGCGTAGTCTAGACACTTGATAAAGATCATACATTTCTAGATTCGCAGTAGAATTACTCTTCAACAAAGTTGAAGTAAATTGTGGAAGACTGCAGGCGTAGTCTAGACACTTGATAAAGATCATACATTTCTAGATTCGCAGTGGAATTACTCTTCAACAAAGTTAAAGTAAATTGTGGAAGACTGCAGGCGCAGTCTAGAAGCTTGATAAAGATCTTTCTAGATTCGCAGTAGAATTACTCTTCAACAAAGTTAGAGTAAATTGTGGAAGACTGCAGGCGGAGTCTAGACGCTTGATGAAGATCATACTTTTCTAGATTCGCAGTAGAATTACTCGTCAACAAAGTTAAAGTAAATTGTGGATCGAACATTTCTAGATTCGCAGTAAAATTACTCTTCAACAAAGTTTAAGTAAATTGTGGAAGACTGCAGGCGTAGTCTAGACACTTGATAAAGATCATGCATTTCTAGATTCGCAGTAGAATTACTCTTCAACAAAGTTAAAGTAAATTGTGGAAGACTGCAGGCGTAGTCTAGACGCTTGATAAAGATCATACATTTCTAGATTCGCAGTAGAATTACTCTTCAACAAAGTTAAAGTAAATTGTGGAAGACTGCATGCGGAGTCTAGACGCTTGATAGAGATCACACATTTCTAGATTCGCAGTAGAATTACTCTTCAACAAAGTTAAAGTAAATTGTGGAAGACGGCAGGCGGAGTCTAGGCGCTTGATAAAGATCATACATTTCTAGTTTCGCAGTAGAATTATTCTTCAACATAGTTAAAGTAAATTGTGGAAGACTGCAGGCGGAGTCTAGACGCTTGATAAAGATCATACATTTCTAGATTCGTAGTAGAATTACTCTTCAACAAAGTTAAAGTAAATTGTGGAAGACTGCAGGCGGAGTCTAGGCGCTTGATAAAGATCATACATTTCTAGATTCGCAGTAGAATTACTCTTCAACATAGTTAAAGTAAATTGTGGAAGACTGCAGGCGGAGTCTAGACGCTTGATAAAGATCATACATTTCTAGATTTGCAGTAGAATTACTCTTCAACATAGTAGAAGAAAATTGTGGAAGACTGCAGGTGGAGTCTAGACGCTTGATAAAGATCAAACATTTCTAGATTCGCAGTAGCATTACTCTTCAACAAAGTTGAATTAAATTGTGGAAGACTGCAGGCGTAGTCTAGACACTTGATAAAGATCATACATTTCTAGATTCGCAGTGGAATTACTCTTCAACAAAGTTAAAGTAAATTGTGGAAGACTGCAGGCGTAGTCCAGACGCTTGATAAAGATCTTTCTAGATTCGCAGTAGAATTACTCTTCAACAAAGTTAGAGTAAATTGTGGAAGACTGCAGGTGGAGTCTAGACGCTTGATGAAGATCATACTTTTCTAGATTCGCAGTAGAATTACTCTTCAACAAAGTTAAAGTAATCTGTGGGTCAAACATTTCTATATTTGCAGTAAAATTACTCTTCAACAAAGTTAAAGTAAATTGTGGAAGACTGCAGGCGTGGTCTAGACACTTGATAAATATCATGCATTTCTAGATTCGCAGTAGAATTACTCTTCAACAAAGTTAAAGTAAATTGTGGAAGACTGCAGGCGTAGTCTAGACGCTTGATAAAGATCATACATTTCTAGATTTGCAGTAGAATTACTCTTCAACGAAGTTAAAGTAAATTGCGGAAGACTGCATGCGGAGTCTAGACGCTTGATAAAGATCACACATTTCTAGATTCGCAGTAGAATTACTCTTCAACAAAGTTAAAGTAAATTGTGGAAGACTGCAGGCGCAGTCTAGGCGCTTGATAAAGATCATACATTTCTAGATTCGCAGTAGAATTACTCTTCAACATAGTTAAAGTAAATTGTGGAAGACTGCAGGCGGAGTCTAGACGCTTGATAAAGATCATACATTTCTAGATTCGCAGTAGAATTACTCTTCAACAAAGTTAAAGTAAATTGTGGAAGACTGCAGGCGTAGTCTAGACACTTGATAAAGATCATACATTTCTAGATTCGCAGTAGAATTACTCTTCAATAAAGTTAAAGTAAATTGTGGAAGACTGCAGGCGTAGTCTAGACGCTTGATAAAGATCTTACATTTCTAGATTCGCAGTAGAATTACTCTTCAACAAAGTTAAAGTAAATTGTGGAAGACTGCAGGCGGAGTCTAGACGCTTGATAAAGATCATAAATTTCTAGATTCGCAGTAGAATTACTCTTTAACAAAGTTAAAGTAAATGGTGGAAGACTGCAGGCGGAGTCTAGACGCTTGATAAAGATCAAATATTTCTAGATTCGCAGTAGAATTACTCTTCAACAAAGTTGAAGTAATTTGTGGAAGACTGCAGGCGGAGTCTAGACGCTTGATAAAGATCATACTTTTCTAGATTGGCAGTAGAATTACTCTTCAACAAAGTTAAAGTAAATTGTGGAAGACTGTAGGCGTAGTCTAGACACTTGATAAAGATTATACATTTCTAGATTCGCAGTAGACTTACTCTTCAACAAAGTTAAAGTAAATTGTGGAAGACTGCAGGCGTAGGCTAGACGCTTGATAAAGACCATACATTTCTAGATTCGCAGTAGAATTACTCTTTAACAAAGTTAAAGTAAATTGTGGAAGACTGCAGGCGGAGTCTAGACACTTGATAAAGATCATACATTTCTAGATTCGCAGTAGAACTACTCTTCAACAAAGTTAAAGTAAATTGTGGAAGACTGCAGGCGGAGTCTAGACGCTTGATAAAGATCATACATTTCTAGAATCGCAGTAGAATTACTCTTCAACAAAGTTAAAGTAAATTGTGGAAGACTGCTGGCGGAGACTAGACGCTTGATAAAGATCATACATTTCTAGATTCGCAGTAGAATTACTCTTCAACAAAGTTAAAGTAAATTGTGGAAGACTGCAGGCGTAGTCTAGACACTTGATAAAGATCATACATTTCTAGATTCGCAGTAGAATTACTCTTCAACAAAGTTAAAGTAAATTGTGGAAGACTGCAGGCGTAGTCTAGACGCTTGATAAAGATCAAACATTTCTAGATTCGCAGTAGCATTACTCTTCAACAAAGTTGAATTAAATTGTGGAAGACTGCAGGCGTAGTCTAGACACTTGATAAAGATCATACATTTCTAGATTCGCAGTGGAATTACTCTTCAACAAAGTTAAAGTAAATTGTGGAAGACTGCAGGCGTAGTCCAGACGCTTGATAAAGATCTTTCTAGATTCGCAGTAGAATTACTCTTCAACAAAGTTAGAGTAAATTGTGGAAGACTGCAGGCGGAGTCTAGACGCTTGATGAAGATCATACTTTTCTAGATTCGCAGTAGAATTACTCTTCAACAAAGTTAAAGTAATCTGTGGGTCAAACATTTCTATATTTGCAGTAAAATTACTCTTCAACAAAGTTAAAGTAAATTGTGGAAGACTGCAGGCGTGGTCTAGACACTTGATAAATATCATGCATTTCTAGATTCGCAGTAGAATTACTCTTCAACAAAGTTAAAGTAAATTGTGGAAGACTGCAGGCGTAGTCTAGACGCTTGATAAAGATCATACATTTCTAGATTCGCAGTAGAATTACTCTTCTTCAACGAAGTTAAAGTAAATTGCGGAAGACTGCATGCGGAGTCTAGACGCTTGATAAAGATCACACATTTCTAGATTCGCAGTAGAATTACTCTTCAACAAAGTTAAAGTAAATTGTGGAAGACTGCAGGCGCAGTCTAGGCGCTTGATAAAGATAATACATTTCTAGATTCGCAGTAGAATTACTCTTCAACATAGTTAAAGTGAATTGTGGAAGACTGCAGGCGGAGTCTAGACGCTTGATAAAGATCATACATTTCTAGATTCGCAGTAGAATTACTCTTCAACAAAGTTAAAGTAAATTGTGGAAGACTGCAGGCGTAGTCTAGACACTTGATAAAGATCATACATTTCTAGATTCGCAGTAGAATTACTCTTCAACAAAGTTAAAGTAAATTGTGGAAGACTGCAGGCGTAGTCTAGACGCTTGATAAAGATCTTACATTTCTAGATTCGCAGTAGAATTACTCTTCAACAAAGTTAAAGTAAATTGTGGAAGACTGCAGGCGGAGTCTAGACGCTTGATAAAGATCATAAATTTCTAGATTCGCAGTAGAATTACTCTTTAACAAAGTTAAAGTAAATTGTGGAAGACTGCAGGCGGAGTCTAGACGCTTGATAAAGATCAAATATTTCTAGATTCGCAGTAGAATTACTCTTCAACAAAGTTGAAGTAATTTGTGGAAGACTGCAGGCGGAGTCTAGACGCTTGATAAAGATCATACTTTTCTAGATTGGCAGTAGAATTACTCTTCAACAAAGTTAAAGTAAATTGTGGAAGACTGCAGGCGTAGTCTAGACACTTGATAAAGATTATACATTTCTAGATTCGCAGTAGACTTACTCTTCAACAAAGTTAAAGTAAATTGTGGAAGACTGCAGGCGTAGGCTAGACGCTTGATAAAGACCATACATTTCTAGATTCGCAGTAGAATTACTCTTTAACAAAGTTAAAGTAAATTGTGGAAGACTGCAGGCGGAGTCTAGACACTTGATAAAGATCATACATTTCTAGATTCGCAGTAGAACTACTCTTCAACAAAGTTAAAGTAAATTGTGGAAGACTGCAGGCGGAGTCTAGACGCTTGATAAAGATCATACATTTCTAGAATCGCAGTAGAATTACTCTTCAACAAAGTTAAAGTAAATTGTGGAAGACTGCTGGCGGAGACTAGACGCTTGATAAAGATCATACATTTCTAGATTCGCAGTAGAATTACTCTTCAACAAAGTTAAAGTAAATTGTGGAAGACTGCAGGCGTAGTCTAGACACTTGATAAAGATCATACATTTCTAGATTCGCAGTAGAATTACTCTTCAACAAAGTTAAAGTAAATTGTGGAAGACTGCAGGCGTAGTCTAGACGCTTGATAAAGATCAAACATTTCTAGATTCGCAGTAGCATTACTCTTCAACAAAGTTGAATTAAATTGTGGAAGACTGCAGGCGTAGTCTAGACACTTGATAAAGATCATACATTTCTAGATTCGCAGTGGAATTACTCTTCAACAAAGTTAAAGTAAATTGTGGAAGACTGCAGGCGTAGTCCAGACGCTTGATAAAGATCTTTCTAGATTCGCAGTAGAATTACTCTTCAACAAAGTTAGAGTAAATTGTGGAAGACTGCAGGCGGAGTCTAGACGCTTGATGAAGATCATACTTTTCTAGATTCGCAGTAGAATTACTCTTCAACAAAGTTAAAGTAATCTGTGGGTCAAACATTTCTATATTTGCAGTAAAATTACTCTTCAACAAAGTTAAAGTAAATTGTGGAAGACTGCAGGCGTGGTCTAGACACTTGATAAATATCATGCATTTCTAGATTCGCAGTAGAATTACTCTTCAACAAAGTTAAAGTAAATTGTGGAAGACTGCAGGCGTAGTCTAGACGCTTGATAAAGATCATACATTTCTAGATTCGCAGTAGAATTACTCTTCTTCAACGAAGTTAAAGTAAATTGCGGAAGACTGCATGCGGAGTCTAGACGCTTGATAAAGATCACACATTTCTAGATTCGCAGTAGAATTACTCTTCAACAAAGTTAAAGTAAATTGTGGAAGACTGCAGGCGCAGTCTAGGCGCTTGATAAAGATCATACATTTCTAGATTCGCAGTAGAATTACTCTTCAACATAGTTAAAGTGAATTGTGGAAGACTGCAGGCGGAGTCTAGACGCTTGATAAAGATCATACATTTCTAGATTCGCAGTAGAATTACTCTTCAACAAAGTTAAAGTAAATTGTGGAAGACTGCAGGCGTAGTCTAGACACTTGATAAAGATCATACATTTCCAGATTCGCAGTAGAATTACTCTTCAACAAAGTTAAAGTAAATTGTGGAAGACTGCAGGCGTAGTCTAGACACTTGATAAAGATCATACATTTCTAGATTCGCAGTAGAATTACTCTTCAACAAAGTTAAAGTAAATTGTGGAAGACTGCAGGCGGAGTCCAGACGCTTGATAAAGATCATGCGTTTCTAGATTCGCAGTAGAATTACTCTTCAACAAAGTTAAAGTAAATTGTGGAAGACTACAGGCGGAGTCTAGACGTTTGATAAAGATCACAGATTTCTAGATTCGCATTAGAATTACTCTTCAACATAGTTAAAGTAAATTGTGGAAGACTGCAGGCGGAGTCTAGACGCTTGATAAAGATCATACATTTCTAGATTCGAAGTAGAATTACTCTTCAACAAAGTTAAAGTAAATTGTGGAAGACTGCAGGCGTAGTCTAGACGCTTGATAAAGATCTTACATTTCTAGATTCGCAGTAGAATTACTCTTCAACAAAGTTAAAGTAAATTGTGGAAGACTGCAGGCGGAGTCTAGACGCTTGGTAAAGATCATAAATTTCTAGATTCGCAGTAGAATTACTCTTTAACAAAGTTAAAGTAAATTGTGGAAGACTGCAGGCGGAGTCTAGACGCTTGATAAAGATCAAATATTTCTAGATTCGCAGTAGAATTACTCTTCAACAAAGTTGAAGTAATTTGTGGAAGACTGCAGGCGGAGTCTAGACGCTTGATAAAGATCATACTTTTCTAGATTGGCAGTAGAATTACTCTTCAACAAAGTTAAAGTAAATTGTGGAAGACTGCAGGCGTAGTCTAGACACTTGATAAAGATTATACATTTCTAGATTCGCAGTAGACTTACTCTTCAACAAAGTTAAAGTAAATTGTGGAAGACTGCAGGCGTAGGCTAGACGCTTGATAAAGACCATACATTTCTAGATTCGCAGTAGAATTACTCTTTAACAAAGTTAAAGTAAATTGTGGAAGACTGCAGGCGGAGTCTAGACACTTGATAAAGATCATACATTTCTAGAATCGCAGTAGAACTACTCTTCAACAAAGTTAAAGTAAATTGTGGAAGACTGCAGGCGGAGTCTAGACGCTTGATAAAGATCATACATTTCTAGAATCGCAGTAGAATTACTCTTCAACAAAGTTAAAGTAAATTGTGGAAGACTGCTGGCGGAGACTAGACGCTTGATAAAGATCATACATTTCTAGATTCGCAGTAGAATTACTCTTCAACAAAGTTAAAGTAAATTGTGGAAGACTGCAGGCGGAGTCTAGACGCTTGATAAAGATCATACATTACTGGATTCGCAGTAGAATTACTCTGCAACAAAGTTAAAGTAAATTGTGGAAGACTGCAGGAGGAATGTAGACGCTTGATAAAGATCACACATTTCTAGATTCGCAGTAGAATTACTCTTCAACAAAGTTAAAGTAAATTGTGGAAGACTGCAGGCGGAGTCTAGACGCTTGATAAAGATCATACAGTTCTAGATTCGCAGTAGAGTTACTCTTCAAAAAAGTTTAAGTAAATTGTGGAAGACTGCAGGCGGAGTCTAGACACTTAATAAAGATCATACATTTCTAGATTCGCAGTAGAATTAATCTTCAACAAAGTTAAAGTAAATTGTGGAAGACTGTAGGCGGAGTCTAGACGCTTGATAAAGATCATACATTTCTAGATTCGCAGTAGAATTATTCTTCAACAAAGTTAAAGTAAATTGTGGAAGACTACAGGCGGAGTCTAGACGCTTGATAAAGATCACACATTTCTAGATTCGCAGTAGAATTACTCTTCAACAAAGTTAAAGTAAATTGTGGAAGACTGCAGGCGGAGTCTAGACGCTTGATAAAGGTTATACATTTCTAGATTCGCAGTAGAATTACTCTTCAACATAGTTCAAGTAAATTGTGGAAGACTGCAGGCGGAGTCTAGACGCTTGATAAAGATCATACATTTCTAGATTCGCAGTAGAATTACTCTTCAACAAAGTTAAAGTAAATTGTGGAAGACTGCAGGCGTAGACTAGACACTTGATAAAGATCATATATTTCTAGATTCGCAGTAGAATTACTCTTGAACAAAGTTAAAGTAAATTGTGGAAGACTGCAGGCGTAGTCTAGACGCTTGATAAAGATCATACATTTCTAGATTCGCAGTAGAATTACTCTTCAACAAAGTTAAAGTAAATTGTGGAAGACTGCAGGCGTAGTCTAGACGCTTGATAAAGATCTTACATTTCTAGATTCGCAGTAGAATTACTTTTCAACAACGTTAAAGTAAATTGTGGAAGACTGCAGGCGGAGTCTAGACGCTTGATAAAGATCTTACATTTCTAGATTCGCAGTAGAATTACTCTTCAACAAAGTTAAAGTAAATTGTGGAAGACTGCAGGCGTAGTCTAGACGCTTGATAAAGATCTTACATTTCTAGATTCGCAGTAGAATTACTCTTCAACAACGTTAAAGTAAATCGTGGAAGACTGCAGGCGGAGTCTAGACGCTTGAAAAAGATCATACATTTCTAGATTTGCAGTAGAATTACTCTTCAAATAATTGTTAAAGTAAATTAGTATTTTTTAAGTAATTCTAAGACTCTTGAAATCGATAAAAATTTCTGAGGTTTTTAACGTTGTTGACTCTGATCATAGATGATTTTGAGCGAGCCAAAAACGCACCCAAATTTTTTGTCAAGCCAAAAACGCACCCTAAAATCTTGAACTAGTCAAAAATGCGCCAATATTTTGGAATAGGCAAGTTCTGCTGATGGTGATTTTTGAGTGAAGACTTGAACGCGCCAACAGTTTTGAATGAACTATTGTCTAGATGGGTCTGATCTTACATAATTATGATCTGGAACGGTCGGTGTGATCATGGACAATTGTGAAGGAGGAGGAGAATTGAAAGATAAGTTTTTAGAATGATTTTATAAACAAAAAGCATGGCCAACCAAACGAAAAAATTAATATGAAAAATAATTTGTGGATAACGCAGAACTCTTTTTCACAAATGTATTAATATAATACTAATCTACGCCTTCACCTTCTTAAGTCTTCAAATCTCTAAAGAATTTTTAGTGCTGTTGCCGGGTATCATTTGACTGGGACTGTCAGGATTTTTGGATGAGCTATCAAGTTCGATGTGGTTCTGTTATTGCTTGGTTTACACAGCGGTACTGCTAACTTTCTTGCAAAGAAGTTTTTCTTCATGAATCACGTTTTCCCATTTATGTCAAGCAACATAGTTATTGAAAATTAGGAAACGGAGTAATCCTTAGATGCCCTCTTTTCAATATAGATTTAAAAATGCAGAATTGTATGCGAGCTATACAGCATTCGAACAGCAGGTATCATGATAATTGCAATGGAATGGTTTTATAATTCCTCTCTTGCAAAGAAGCAATGAGTTGATCTTATAGCCTCCAATATTCAAATCTTAATCTTATCTTACCTCACAAGATTAGCGACAGAACTATGATATTATTTTGTCCTGATACTAACGCCCTTTTGGTACTGTGAGGCATGGCCGTGAAATTACAAAATGTACCTCTCTTTGGCATGATTTGTTTCCAAGATTCGGAAACCTCAGCTACGTGTCACAAACAGTATAAGGTTGTAAGATAAAACTAATTGTCGTTAAAATTAAGCTTTGTTGCACTAAATGAATCACCGCCCAGTTCTTCTTGGCTACTTTCAACGCGTTAAATTGACAAAAAAGAATTCAAATTTAAATTTATTGAGTTCAATATTGACAACAAAATGCTCCTTAATTATTTGCATACTTGTAAACATCCAAAATGCAAACAATTATAATTAATTCAGTACACTTTTATTATTTCTTTTCTCCTTTCTCTTTGAGAAAATTGATTTAATGTCAGTAGGGCTATGATTATTATAAATGAACTTATTTGTGATTCCAATAGGCTTCTTAATTCCACTCACTATGTCTTTAATAAACTCAGCCAAGCTTCCGAAGGATCCACTGTCATGGGGTCCAGAACTTGTTTGTGGAGCATTATTATTCGAAGTTTTACCAGTTGTTGACTGAGACAAATGCAGACTCATAGTATCTGTTGTAGTATCTGTCATATGAGATTTAGTTATTGTTTCGGATGTTTGTTCGCTCGCATCTGTTTTAGCCAAGTGGAACGTAAGCTTGAGTTTTCTTCCCAATTAATGATGACCCTAGGGCTCTTGATCAGAAAAAATTTTCAAGGACTCTACATCTGCGATACAGCGTTAAAGTGTTTTTGATTTGTTTCAAATATCTGTATTTTTCATCGCGCTTCTTATATATCAACAAACATACTCTGGTTTTAAGAAGTTTTATCTCAAAAAAATTTACTCAGCATATAACTCAATGCATGCTAAATTTGTATCATCACGCATTGGTCAACATTCTGGTCAACATTCATGGCCAGTACATTATTTGTCATATGTGATGCGTTATTTTGGGTCTGTGTGTCATGCTGACCCGACATTTAAAATCAGCATGCTTCAAATAAAGCATAGCAACAACAGAAATAATCATCAACGGACAATTAAATAATCAAAATGAAACAAACTCGAAACAAAAATCTATGATAAACCATTGCAATCCACTTGAATTTCAAACAATATAAACCATTTCTCAAGATTCATGATGGGTCAGCAACGTAACATGCTTAAAAAAATTTCGTTCCACTGGTAGCCAAAAGCGTCTTTCTGGATTCCGACTTGTTCATTTGAGTGGTTTCAGCAGTTGTACTTGGAAGAAAGATCGAAGTAGTCCCTATTGTACTGCCACTATCAGAGACTGTACTCTTCTCATCCGGGCTGCTTTTGTTAGAAAATTGAGCATGAGACGAGTTTGGCAGGTTGAAGTTAAAATTGTGGTTGATTGTTCCGTTTGTTTGGTGTTTAATATTCATATATATGGTCTTCGTGTTGCTTTCATGAGGTCTTTTATGGTCAGTAGACGTTGAAAACGGTGACGAAGCCGGAGGGTTCGCTGTCTCATTGATTGTCGATGTCTCGTTGCTGTGATATCAAAGACGAGGTAGCATTTGCTTTTTTATTCAAATGTTTTTTTCTTATTTTTCAAAAAAATTTTACGCGATCTCCGAAAACAAAACGACAAAATATGTTCAGCTGACAAACAGTTCAGATTGAAATTCTATGACAATTAACTTTGTACTGAATGACTGAGAGGGCTTCCGGCGTTGCTCTCTTAGACCCAAGAAAGAATGACCTCATTGAATGCAAAATAAAAATAACATCAAATGAACGCAACATAAATGTTTTTTTTTAACTCAATTATGACAGCTGAATTTTTGAGTGGGATATTTAGTTCCACTTGAAAAAAAAACCGTTCCTTAACATTAGGGACGTCTTCCACTAGGTGTGTGCGTGTGCGCGCGCGTGAGTTTGGGTGCATGGGACTTAGAGGGTTTGTTGGTAGGTGAGGGGGTGGGCGCGTGTGTGGGAGCTGTATATTTGAGTGAGCATTGCGTCTGTAAGCAATTATATAGATGTTCGAGAATCTCTAAAAATTGCGGATGACAGGCATGTGAGACTACCCAATTGAGTACACAAGCAATTCAAGATAGGACCATTTCATGAATCCGAGAGCAAGCGCATAGAATTTATGCAAAAGAGTATAAAACTTTTAAAGTAAAAAAGAGTTGTTAGGACTCCAAATAAAACATTGTTTTCTGTCAAAAAATTGTGTTCAAAGGTAAAAGCATTGAAAGTAAGAGGTTAGATTTATAGACGTGCTAATGCAAAGATAAAAGTAAAGAATGCATTTTGGATAATTATCAATTCAAAGATTGTGTCAGCGTTTGTAAGCTCTGTATTTCCGACAAAATGTTAAGAAAATTGGGCTAAAGGAGCATATCTGTTGTCATTTTTGATGGAAAAATAAAGAAATTTGGAAAATACAGCCCAAAAGTTTAGCCAAAAAGTTGAATGGGACAGTTGAGCAAACCTCTTCTATCTTTAAAGGTAAAAACAATAAAACTAGGATGCTCGTTAATGTGCGTTTGCACATGATGTTCCAAACCCGAGTTCATCTACATTTTTGACTCAATTGGCAACGTAATGATGAGATAATTAAAAACAGATCTTTGAGTTTAAAAAATCAATACAAAACCGAACTACTAATTGAATTACCATGCCTCTCTAAAGCGCTCACAAAATCTGCCTTTAGGAAGACTACGAGAAAAAAAACAGAAATATAAGAAAAAACAAAAATTTTTCAGCGAAGGTGCTAAAAGAGAAAAAGAAACACAAATATTGACCTCTCACAAAATTTTTATGAAAATAAATATTGTCCACCAAACAAAACATCAGTTATCACATTATAACAATGGAAAAATAGTTTACGAATTACAGGGAATAGGATGGAACCTCTCAATGATGAGAACAAAAACTGAAAAATAAAATCTTTGAGAACGAACAATATAGTAATCTTTAATACTATTCGCGATAAACTGAGAGCATTGAGCAACATAATTCATTCAATCCTCATTTAGAGGCTTATGAGACCAGTCAGCATTTTACGACTACATGAAGAATTTAAAAAAGTTAAAAACAGCAAAATCAAAAAAAAAATTAGGGAGAAAAGTGTCGAGGCCAATGAAAAAAAACCAAAATTTTGGTCTAAATTTTTCTAATCTCATATAATTTTTTAACCATAATGGAGTTGTTCTTTTTTCAACAATATGACTTCAGAAAATCAGCAAATATGAACAAATATAATTAAACTACGAAAATTTTGAGGAAACCCGTTATATCAACGCCGCTAAATTCGATAGCTTTCAACGGAAGAAAAAAATACGCCAAGTTATGACTCTATGAGAAGGCAAGAATGTTTGTCAATCATAAGTCACCAACATAACAAAACAATAAGTTTTATGATTATGAAAACAACAACAAATACATGCGAAAACCAAAAATTCACCAGAAAAAGTAGAGATGAAAGTGTCGAAACCATTTAAACCATAAGCTTTTCTTTGAAAACAATACCTATGATCCATTGGAACTATCAATATTAAGATAATGAGACAAGATTTGAAAAAGATACAAAAATACAAAAAAATACAAAAACTTTTTTAAAAAATTTTGAAAGCTCGTGGCATCGAAGTCATAAAACCAATATAGCAGATAAAATCGCTGACCAGATTATTTAAGTTACAGAAAATTAAAATGAAGAAGGTCCTGTCACTACTGAGACTGACTTACAACTCGTAACAATGAGTTTATTAATGTGTACTGTTCAAAAAGACTTTTTTTAAAGTCTTAGCAAGCACTAAATTAAATAGCTCTCAATCGAAGTCATTAAATACGGTAACTCATGCCTAGATACGAAGATAAAAACGTGTGTCGTCTTACAGTTATAAATAAGACAGCACAATAAGTTTTTTTTATGAAAACAACAAAAGCAGGCAAAAACCAAAAATTTTAGTAGAAAAGTGCAACAAAGTGTCGAAGCCATTTAAACATAAAACTTTTCTCTGAATTTTTAGCTATGATCAATTGAACGCCTTTTCTAATTGTCTAAGCAACTAAGAACTGTCAATATTAGGATAATGTGATAAAATTCCAAAGGGAACAAAAGTTTTAAAAAAAATCAAAAAAATTAAAAAAAAATTACGAAAACTCGTGCCATCGAAGTCATGAAACCAATAGTTAGATGATCAAAATGTTAACCAGTTTCATTTTAGTTGCATTAGAAGAGGAGGAGTTCCTGTTATTTTTGAGACTGACTTAGAGTTCACGAAAAGAAGTTTAAGATTGGTTAATGTCCAAAGAAATTCTATAAAATTATTTTCAAAGTATTAACAGCCATTAAATTCAAGATCTTTCAACGGAAATCAAAACACACTACGTTATGCCTCGATAGGAAGAAAAGATTGCTTCTCATTAAAATATCACCAATAAGACATCGCAATAAAACTTGTGATTATGAAAACAACAACAAATATTTGCAAAAACCAAAAACTCAATAGAAAAGTAAAGAAGAAAGTGTCGAAGCTATTTAAACCATAAGCGTTTCTCTGAAAACTTTATCTATGATCCTTTGGACGTCTTCTATAAATAAATTAATTGGAACTATCAACATTTCAATATAAGATAATGAGACAAGATTTGAAAAGGAACCAAAAATACAAAAAAATACAGAATTTTCGTGGCAGCGAAGTCATAAAACCTATAGTTAGCAGATAAAATCGCTGACCAGATTATTTAAGTTACAGAAAATTTAAAAAAGAGAGTCCTGTGATTACTGAGACTGACTTAAAACTCGTAACAATGAGTTTATAAATTTTTACTGTCAAAAAAGGTTTTTTTAAAGTCTTAGCAGGCACAAAATTAAATAGCTCTCAATGGAAGTCATTAAATACGGTAACTTATGCCTAGATAAGGAGATTAAATGTGTGTCGTCTTACAGTTATCAATAAGACATCACAATAAGTTTTATTTTTATCTGTGCGCCATTGGACGTCTTCTGTTAGCCAATTCGAACTATCAATATTTGTATAAAGACAAAAGATTTCAAAGGAACTAAAGTTACAAAAAAATATCAAAAATCTTTAAAAAAAAATTATGAAAACTCCTGACATGGAAGTCTTAAACCCAATAATTACAAGATAAACCGCTTACCAAGTTAGTGTGGGTTGAGGTAACAAGAAGTGGCTCCTGTTTTTACTGAGAGTGACTTAATGTTCATCAAAATAAATTTAATATAGTTTAGTTTTTAAAAAAAAATCGAAAAATAGTTTTTAAAGTCTTGACAGCCATTAGCTGTCCACTCAAAGTACTAAATAGTTTTAGCTTTTGCACATTGGAAAGCTGATTGCACTTTTAATTAGCAAGTTTATGCCATAGGACTCACAAAGTTTAAAGTATCAAAAAGAAAATCAAAATTTCCTTGAAAATCTTGAAAACGAAGTCAAAAAAACGTGAGCGGTTCATTGGAAATGAATGTTTTGTTCATTGAGTATCAGTTTTGGAACCTCGTTTTTGTTTGTCATTAACGGAACCTCAATTTGAAAATAACTAGTCTCTAACTCACTTAAAAACAATAATAAATAAAAAAAAATTCTAAAAAAAACAGCTCTCAAATTGAATTTGAGTTTTTTTCTTCGTAGTAAACTTCCTCACGCGACCAGAACTAACGTTTTTATCGAGCTATTGGTAACACAAAATTCTTTCATTTTGTAGCGTGAAATGTAATTTTGAAATAATAATTTTATAGAAAAGCTTTAACTTGAACAAAAATTACGATAAAAGTGAACAAAATCTTGTAATTATCATTTATTCACACAAAAATTTTATCCTCGATAACTCCTCGAAAAATACGAAATTCATAAAAAATCTTTTTAATTTTGAATTCTACGCTGGACGAGCTATTTAATGATACCACTCACTTTTCTCTACGATGAATATATCGATCGGCCAAAATTGACTGAACAAAAAAACCTATTTGAGTGTATAGTTCCTCCCCTACAAGTGGGTTCGGAACAATAACTTTTAGCAATTTGAGAAAATTGTAGCAAAATTTGTACAAAAAGTCAGAAAATGTAAACAAAAACAATCGGAAACCAGTATAGTGTTCAGAACTTTAAGAACTGATGTTAAGAGCTTTCAAACTTCCATAACTCATAGTAAAAAAACTACGAAAAATTTTACATTTATATATTCCGCGCTGGATTTTAATTATACAGCTCACAGCTCTAGAATGAATATATTGATGAGCAAAATTTCGACGAATAAAAAACCGGAGGATCATATAGTTCCTCCCCCCTAACAAGGTGGTGTAGGAACAATGAAAGAAACTGTGAAGATCAAACTATTCCTTCTCACGACAAGTTGTTACAAGTGAGTAACAAGTGACTGGCCTACAAGTGAGAAACATAGATTAAAGTAAACTTATTTTTCATTGATTGCTGCAAAGGAGCTAAGAAAACTGTTTGTACTGTTTGATTGAAATGCTCATTTAGTTTTTTGTAAAAGTTATAAAGAAGTAAAGTTCTCCAATAATGCTTAGAGATTGTCGAAGAAAGTGTTTCGTCAGCAGAAAAAACTGAACGCGCAAAACTTCACAAATAACTTACAATTTCTTAGGAAATAACGACAACATGAGTTTCAGCTCTGTGGCGATTGATAGAGCAGTAGATATTGACATAGCGATGAAGTTATTTCAATCAGGTAATACTCTTCAATCAAATTACTGCTGTACAATTCAATATACGAGCTAACATTATCCAATTACAAGATAGAAAATCATTGGCTTGTATTGAAGACAGTCCGAGCAAAAGTGGATTTTTTATCTGATAAAAATTTGTAAAACAAATGCACTAAATTTTGTAAGCTGCAGCTGTGAGACAATAAACAAAGAAGAAAGTAGGTAAGACTCAAGGTCATTAAGTTCAACATTTTTTATTGAGAAACTGAGTTTAGTAGAAGCCGTTTTGAAAACCGTCAAAATTCAGAATTTCTCTCTAAGTCATAAACCCGATTCTAATAATTGAATTTTTTTTGAAGTTTTTTTAAAAGCATATATGAAGCTTGAGTTGAGAGAAACCTTTACATTCGTGAGATCCATGTTACGTGAACAACAAACGAGGAAAAAGGAGAAGTGTTGAACGCTATGAGAAAGGAATCGGTGGCGGTCAAGCAAGTCGATAGGCAAGAGAGCCGATTTTTGAAAACAAGTCTAAATAAGTAAATAAGTCGAATATTTTTGCGATAACCATACAATAATATGTCCCTAGCGGGCCTGTGGGCGCGTTTCGCTCGCGTCGCGGCTTCGCTGAATTCGCAGCGGCTGAGAAGCTGGGACGTGAACAGTAGTTTGCTGGGGCTGGAAGTCACTAGATCTCTTATAATGATCTTTTTGTTTCTCTGATGCAATGGAATACATTATAAGTTGCAAATTCTATGCAAAATCTTGATTTTAACGGCTAGCAATTTGTTATGTCTGAAAGATAACATAACTATCCCAGAACTCTCTGATCGTCTTCACGGCGGCATAATTTTACATTGGCTCACTTTCTCTTCAGCAAAGGAATCATGTGCAGCTGTGTTTTATGTGTTCACTTGACAAATTGGAACAAATATGTTTCTGAATAAAAGTCTTGTTTTTGAAGCTCAATTGTTTAATAATATAGCCGTCAGATTGCTGGAAAATAGCCAGGGTAGACGCTCGTGGTCTTCCATGGAATTGAAACAACTAATGAAATAAGACAGACAGGTTGACCACCAGTCCTTCAATAGACCACTAGACTTTTTGGATTAGATTCGGAATTTTATTTTTACGAGACTTATACGCTCTATAAAGAGAGGGCCCCAAAAAAGTTTTTTCAAAAATAATATTCAAAATCAAAAGTTCAAGACTCTAGTACTCTAGAATTAGGGCATATAGGTTTGGCACTACTTAGATGCACATTATTGATCTTTACCTAGTAAATGTTCATAAAATTTAAAGATCATCAAGTGATTTCAGAAGTCATTTTTTAGTGAGGCAAGTCAAGCCTTCGATCCAAAAGCAGAACAATTGACGTCACGCACAAAATTTTTAATCGCAAAACAGTAGAAGTCTCTGAAGTTGAAAAAGTCATTGGTTTGAAGAATCATCGATGCAGACGACGAAAAATTGGCAGTACAAGTCTTGAAACACAATTCGCAGAATTGTGTTAATTTATGACATGACAATCATTTACTCCAATTTAAAAGACAAATGAGAGCGGTAAGTAATGAGACTAAGCAATAAAACATTAGAAGAACACCAAAAACAATCGAGACAAGAATTAAACTTTGTTTTTTTTTTGGAAAAAGCAGAATCAACGTCAAAAAACAACTGCTATGAACTCAAACTGCCAACTATATTTCTTTATTTCTTATTAGCAATCTTTCATTAACTGTCGATGCGTCCTCTCACTAATAATGTTAAATGAGACAAAGAATAACCAAAAATTGCAATAAAACTTGCTGAAACTTTTTGAAAACATTTGAAATGAAAGTCACAGAACGCAAGAGCTACTAAAGGATACATTTATATCAATTAATTGAGTCCTAAATGAATACCTTTGAGAACTGTCATCAATGAGATTAAGTGATAAGGCGGCAATAAGTACAACAAATAATAGCAAAACTGAAGTTCTAAAAAACGAACAAGCGTATAGGTCACAAAAAGATATAGCTATGAACTGAAATGACTTGCTTTAAATGAAACTTTTTTAGCAGCCATTGAGACCTATTAATAATCGGACAAAGGGTTAAGACAACAAATTGGAAAAAGAAAAACAATTGCGGAACTCAAAAAATCACTCAAAATTTTTGAGAAAAATTAGTGTACAAGTCATGCAAACCACTAGCTATAAACTCGAGCCATTAATTAGGTTCTTTTAAGCTTCCTTAGCACCCAATCAAGTTGGTCATTGATGATACTAAGTAATAAGACTAAAGATGTTTTTTAAAAAGTTTGCCAAATCTAAAATTCACTAATATTTTATGACAACAAATAGTGGCAAAGTCATAAAGTTTTAGCTGCTCCTTAATGAATTGAAGCAAAAGCAAATAGGCGCAATTACAACACATATGTTTTGTCTTAAAAGCACTGAAGCTGCTCCTTAATGATTTCAAGCAAAAGCAAATAGGCACAATTGCATTACATATGTTTCGTCTTAAAAGCACTGAAGGAGAGGAAACTCTGAAAACAGAAGTCAATTTGACGCACCCGAAGTAAAATCCACCTCAAAAACCGCCAAATTGTTTAAACACATTTTTCTCACTCCACTTTAAAGGTATTTTGATAAAAGTCGACCTTCTCGAAAACCTACTCAACCTGCTCGATTCTACACTCCCTTTATTATTTCAGTGTGACCAGAAAACCCCACTCTAATGGACTTCTCACTGACGGGAAAAAGCCGAAAAAAGCGTGAAAAGATCTTAAAAAAGACAGCGCACCTATACAATTCAAATTCTTTGAATCGTAATAAACCAGGATGTCTCCAATAACAGCCGCTATCGCTTCGCGGCCATTAAAAAAAATCACGATGTCCTCAATAATAGCGGCTTCGTGGCTATTAATCAACATTTAAATTTCAGCACTTATACCAGAGCTGAACAACAAGCACTGTTTATCATTTTTTTTTGGTTTCCACGATAACCAATAAAATGCTCATCCAACTCACTGACCAGGGATCAAGCAGAAAACAAATTAAAAATTGTCTATTAATACAATGAAAAATTATTCCAAAGTTTCACTAACAATTTACCAAAATTGAAAAGCATCCACAATATGTAATCAATTCTACAATTAAAAAGGTTATCAAGATCGACTTTGTCCGAATGCCAGCCCCAACCGCTTTGTGTGTGCATATTATTCAGTATGTAAAAGAAATTTCTCTATAACGGGGAGGGGCTGTATTACGTACTGGGGCAATAACGGAAAAAATTCTGCAAGATAACGATATAAAGATGAAGGCGAAGAATATACCTGTAGCGAGATTCTGGACGACCACATTTAGTGTCTCCTTGAACTGCAACTAATGCTTAAGTGTTGAAAAAAATTCAAAAAACGAAATCCACATTTATGCCTGCGTATACAGGCCCAAAGAATTACGGAGCAGAAATTGAATATACAACACAAATCATTGTGAACTTTTAAGAAATGACGTTGGAAAAATCCAAACTATAGGACCATAGTATAATAAAAAAAGCATTTTGGCCACCCACATTTTGACACATTGGGACACAGGTAAGCGCGTTAGGGTATTGAAAATCATCGCTTTCCCAGAAATGATTCTTGAACTGGAAGATGACTCCACCATAGATTACCGGATCAATTTTGAAGCTGATAAAGGAAATGCCAATGCGCAGCTAAGTGTCTCAATTTAGGTCCCAAAATTATTTGTTCTCAAATTACGCACCCGCAGTTATGAAAGACGTACCATGACAATAAATAACCGTTTAAAAATATGGCACGTTTAAAAATATGGCACAAGTTGCGCTCAATTAATTTCATGCTCAGGTTTATACTTGAAATTATCGGGCGTTTTTTCGTATACTCATTGAAAAATAAATCAGGTCTTTCCCATTATAGCCCCCCAATGAAATCATAGCCCCCCATTATGGTATAATTACCATGAGGGGGCTATAGGTTATCTGACCACTAAGCTGGGGGGGGGGGCTATAATGGGAAAGACCCACTAAATCAATAGCAACAAATATTACCTCGACGTGTATTCATCCCCCGTAGCTGTAGCTGTCGTTGAAAATGGCCATCGTATGCGGGACACTAAATACAAAATAATTATTATGAGCTTTAAATTAATCCCAGAAACTTGAAAGCACTTTGTAAAAACATTGTTGCAATATACTCGGAATTGTTCGACCGATTTTGTCGAAATATAATCGCAGAAATTACAGTGTTTTGTAAGAAATCTGGTCCAGTGAGTTGGAAACTACTCAATGAAACGCCAGGGAGCTCAGAAGCTACGTTGAAAACCCTACGAACTTTTAAGGAATTGTTCCGATTCAAAACTGTCTGTTGAGGTAAGTATCACTGTTTGTCGGATCTGCTCTCAACCTTATGAGGGTGTTTGACTGGCACTGCAAAACTATAAGTTACAACCTCACTGATATTCTTTTTGAGCATATTTTCCCATAAATTTGACAGCCCTGTTTCACTTGTTCTCCAGCAGCGGAAACTGAATATTATCATTAACCATTATATTTCTAACATCTTTAGTTGTACCGATTTGCAATAACGTTTTTTTAAGAAACTTGCGATGTCTTGCTGTCTTGGCAAATCGCTGCTAAAGTTGCTGATTTGGTCCCTAATACTTTATATCATACCACAACGTTACCGAATTCACTATCTCATCAGCATTATTACACACATTTACTGAGGCATGTTGAGATTAACCCTGAACTAGTCAGGGACGGTCTGTTTAGGATCCAAACTCCAGGTCAAAAAATTGCAATAGGTGAACACTTTTAATTATTGGGAAGTAGTCCAAATGTAGGATAGCATGATAGAAACTACTTCCGAATGTCATCGCAGTATTTCTAGGGCAAACTGCAACAAGAATAAGAACTGCTGAGTGAAGGTAGGCGTCTCGCATTGTCTGCCTATTTGAGACTGTCCTTCACAGAAAGTCCGATGTTGAGTGGTTCAAATTGTCGCTTCGTTCCATATTCAAATCAATATTTATAGTTTTACGTAGCTCTTCGGTACTTGTATCCCTTACTGCTAACTAACTTAGTGCTCTACCATGCCGGATCATAATACTCTGTTAACATAGAGTAACTCTGTAATAACATCATGACTATCGTACTCTACCATGCAAACCGTGTCTGTCTGTAACTCTATCGGACACTCAAATCCAGGAATTACGGCAGACCATATGAGACATAGTGAAAGCCATGGTGTGCGAACCAGAAGAGTCAGTCAAATTCAGTTTAGTCACCGGAAGGAGTTCCTTAACTTCACTCACAA
Source organism: Convolutriloba macropyga (assembly GCF_964194025.1). Lineage (NCBI taxonomy): Eukaryota > Metazoa > Xenacoelomorpha > Acoela > Convolutidae > Convolutriloba > Convolutriloba macropyga. Next base: position 80,778 of record NW_027452048.1, read on the forward strand.
TTCACAAGGAAATAATTTAATTTGACGACCCTCTGATACGGAAGACGTCTTCGGGACATTATGGTCGCTAGAGGGAATAAGATGATGATTAGTTGTGGGCTTTGGAGGTTAAGATCAATCTGCTCCCCCCGGTGAATCTATAATGTAAACCAGTGTAACCTCTAGCTCCACTTCTGCGGTTGTGTATCTTTGCAGAACGTTATCTGTTCTCCAAACATGAAAAGTTAAACCAATTTAGGCCGGAGAGGTGGCGGGCTGCCACACATTCCGCGATTAAAGACAATACACACAGTAGGCACAGGTTATGGACCAGCATTATTCTTTATTTTATTGAGAGTTCAGTGCAAGCGCCTTTGAGGCGTTTTTTGTCTGAAATGCTTGGGTGGAGTGGTTTCTATTGTTATGGTTGTGCGCTTCTGATTGCCAATGGTTGCAACCACGTAAAATAGGTTTTACTGGGTGCTTTTTACTGTGAAAAGTAGGTAAGCAGGAAGCTTTTTGCCTCTTGATGCAGCAACGAACCCTTTTTGAAGTCATTTTGCACTAACAATTACCTGAGGATGTCCCAGTTTACGTCCTAATTTACTCAGTGCCGCTTTGTACATAACCCAACCGCATGCAAACATGCTTTTGCTGTTTTGACTTTTTTTGATGATGAAATAATCATGGTTTGAAAACTTAAGACTTTTCTATTTGTTAAGGCTACGCTTCAAGCTAAACAAATAAATTGAAGATCAAATCAAGCAGTGCAGTTAGAAAAGCATGACAAGCAAAATCTAATTAGACATTCTATAGCAGAATGTAGCTTCTTATATTTAATAACTGTTATTAGTGTGTGATCATCATAAATGAAGTGAAACTTAAACTCAAGCTATCTCAACATCAGCAAAACATTACAATTTAATTATTTTGCATCAGATTCTTTGCGATTGCTTTGCGAATCAACCTGTTATTGATATAGATTATTCGACAAAATTTCTAAATGGTGAACATCCCATGACATCAAATTTACACTGAAAAAGTGACGTTATGGGAAACTTTTCACGTTTTGTTGGCGTCCTGATGTACAACCAATCAGAGATGTAATTTTGACATGTATAACTACGTGACAAGAAGCATAAAAGGAGCACAACTCTTGAGCAGTAAATTACTTGCTATCATGTCTTGTTTTTGTTGATCATCTTAGTGATTGTATAGTTTGAATAACTTTGACTTGTGAAAAGAGAATTATTATTGATATTCTCAAACTTTCCTACTGAGGAACAGAGTTCCTAAGAAACTTGCTAGGAAATTGAAAATTTGCATAATTATAGACCAGTTATAGGGCGGCAATTTGTTGGAAGTAGACTATTCAATTTCTACATATAACTTGAGTTATTAGCATAAAAATTCAACAAAACTTAATTGTTTCTATTTGAATTATTTTGTTATTGTGAGCGAAATAAGTTCGTTATACAGCAAATCTGAACGAATAGTTAAAGAGACTAATTGAGTATCAACTAATGCAACGGTAATGTACAATATAATGCAGTTCACAAAATTAATTTCAAAAACGTAATATCCGGACAGATTCGAAACCGCTGAAACAAACTGAAGGGTGAAAAGTTTTCCTCGACTTTGGTAGGAGAGCAGCCGTTACACTGTTATTGGGATTCTGTTGATACTTGGGCGGGGATTATGCATATCAAAATAGATCCTGTTGAGAACTATTGAGTGTGGCCTGAACTGTTATCAATGGTTGCTGTGTAGACAGCAATTAAATATTATCCTCGAAAACAGAGGTTGAAACTTCGTCTGTTTTGTGAGGCTATTGAGTTTGTTACAAATTGAACTTTAAATTTAGCTGGTTATTCGCAGCAAAAATCTAAAGACTAGCATTCAGTACAACGTAGGTTGGTATTACTTGAGGCTTGGTTTCTGCAATTTGTTAGCAGAGAAAAAATTTTGGTATTTGGCTATGCTTTTGATTATGATTTTATGTTTGATTAATTTCATGTGGGAAAATTTGATCGTTGGAAACAATATTGATATCGGTCGAAAGTGTATTATTTGGTGAATATTAATTGGTTGTTGTCTGTTGCAGTACTGATGTCTTTTTATTACTCAATGCAGATATATTTAGGGTAAAAGGTAAGCCTTCTGACATAAATCCATGCTCTAACCACATCGGTAGGGGGTTTTACGAAAACCTTAACGGAATTAGTTTCGACGGCAAGATAGACGAACGACAGAATGGACAGGCTGGAATTACTGACAAACCTGACAGCAGCCAAACCGAGAAAACCAGCTAGCTGCAACAAATGAACAAAGCAATTCACACTCTAGCAAGTCACATGGTAAAACTACCGACAGAAAAATAATTAACGTTTTAAAATCTTTAAAGCCAACCTTTAAAATTAAAACTATCTCAGGGGATTACAGAGACCAGAAATTTAAACATAATATGTGAAATTGATCTGCATCTGACTAAACAGCAACCCGTACCGAACGGCAAGTCAATATCAGTACTGGGCAAGTCTAATTTCAAGTCTAGGTATCAGTACTGATTCAGAGCTATGATCATAACACATTTAAGACTTGTCAGAATTGGCAATTCTTAATCCCAGTTTTAATAGCCGAATAAAACGTCAAAAACAGCCACGAAATCGTCCAAAAATGATCGTAAAAATGTCAAAAAATGGCCGGAAATAAAACTTTTCAAAAATAGCCGAAAAAACGTCAAAAATAGCCGGGAAACGTCCAAAAATGATCGAAAGAACGTCAAAAATGGCCGAAAAAACATCAAAAATATATCGCATCCTGTTTGGACCAGTATTTCGCGAGTTAAAGACCAGCGAGCTATGACCCCCCCCCCCCCCACAGACCACATAATTTATAACTAATTCCCGACTATAACCCATATTTATAACTAGTTATAACCGGGTTATGAACAGTGATATAAACAGTTATATCTCGGTAATTATAACTAGGTTTACTAGCACTAACAGAGGGCAACATAGGCTCTTGAGTAAGTTTGTATTGACATCTTTCGGCGCTTGTTCGGGCTGATTTGTAGTACTTTGCACCAGATTAGGATGCACTTGGTGCCGAACCACGAGACCTCAGGCTATCATGGGGACCTTCACAGTAGCACCCATTTTGATAATTTTGCCTCGGTTCAAGTTCGACATTTGGCTTATCTGAAAAGTACATAAGTTTGGTAATTTTGGCGATTTTAGGGACTGAAACTGCTTAAAAATGGCTGAAAACGGCCCAGAACACCTGAAAAACCCTCAATTAGTTCTGAAATACCCTCAATAGACCCTTCCGGGTTGCCAATATACAATTTGGTATGCCCCCGGCATCATTTTATAGCAATCCGGGAGAGTGCCCAAAAAGTAATGCCAAAATCGTGGCACGTTGCGAAATTTTTTTGAATTCAAAATTTCACTCGAAATTTTTTGAAAAGTTCGTTTTGACTGGGGAATCAACTTTCAAGTGTTACCCAAGTCTTGACCAAGACTTGTCAGACTTGTAAGATTTTTTTAAGACTTGCCCAGTACTGAAAAACGGAATGCAACTTCCATTTAGACTTGCCCAGTACTGATATAGACTTGGAGTTTGGTACGGGAACAAAGATAACTCTAACCAGCTAACCTAAGGAACAAACTAAATCACACTCATGAAGGAAACAGTGAAGGTGTAATCGAAAAAAAAACTAGCGTCAAACGCAAGGAAAAATACAGCCGGTAAACAAGACTGAATGCAACATAGCAATGGTGGTAGTGTACCAAAAAGTGCGACATCAGGAAACCGACCAGCCGTTACTCACAAGACAAACAAGACACATAGCGGCAAAACTAAACATAAGGCAACCCTAGATAAAGCAATCACATAAAACAACAACGTACAACTTCAATTTAAAACATTAGGGGAGCAAAGCAAGCCGATTTTGAACCAAAAAATAATACTAAATTAGAAAATTATGGAATGACTGATCGGTACAGAAAAAGTTAGGGAGAGCTAAATATTATGAATTTAGAAAGCGCAACCAGGGCCAATTTCCCAGTCTAGATCAACTGACAAAACATTTTGTTTTTATTAACGTAAAAAAATTAGTGACGTTTTGCAGCTATTTAGAATGATTTAACTAAATGCTTCAACTAAACTAAAAGTTTTACAGCTCAACAAAATTGGCCGATTTTTTCAAAACATGCCTTTTGTGATAATTTGTTTCGGGAGTACGGTATAGGAATAAGGGTTGTTTTGAAGACAGGGGTTTATTTTGGTGACCGCTGCTCTATCTATATCAATAAATTTTCAATAGGTTCCGGTTTTGAACGGGGGGGGGGGGGTTAAATACCGAGGTCACTTTTTTATGACCCGAAAAAACTAATCAATATTCTCCAATCAAATTTTTTGTAGGGGAGTGTACTTTGCTGTTTGAAATGTCATTTCAGAACTTCAATTGGTCAGTCGTCCCAGTCGTTCAAATAGAAGTCACTCACAGAAATTGATTCACAAACAGAAATAGCCTGTTTTGCAAGTCTGTAAAAGCCTGGTGCTTGACAGACCTGCCTGAAAATCTCGATTGCGGGACTTCGAGGACCATATAGTTGGATTTGTGTTGTTTACAGGCTCACGGTTGCATTTTTGTTTGTTTTCTTTTTGACGAAAACAATTTTTATCCAGAAGAAAAATCAAGGTCCGCCAATTACTTAGCAGCGGCACCATTAATATCGGGGCAAAACTTTCTATCAAAATGCTGTAAATAATTCAACGATTGTTCAACGTTTACGTTGTTACGGACTATATCGTGCTTAATTTCAAGTATGAGCATCAATCTTGGATTGCAAATCACACATTTTTTCTCTGACCCGAGCCAATAAGGCAGCGCCGTTTTAGTCCTATAATTTGTAAGAAATGCGCTGACTTTACGCAAATGCGCTGAATGCGATGAATTGCGCTTAATGCGCTGAATTGCGCTGATTGTTTTGACAATTTAGCGGTGAAGTTTTATAAAATGCGCTTAGTTGGCGCAATTCTTGAAAAATTGCAGTGAATTTCAACACTCTGGGCACTGATTCTTGAGTTTCTTACCTTTTTATTTGGTCGCACATTGAAAAGAAACTCCTTCTAAGAAATTCACTGAAAAGCCCTCAGTGTTTTTGACGCCCCCCAGTTACAAATTTTGGGTCTTTCCCATTATAGCCCCCCCCCCATGAAATTATAGCCCCCCCCATGAAATTATAGCCCCCCCCCATGAAATTATAGCCCCCCCCCATTATGGTATATTTACCATGACTGGGGGCTATAGGTTATCTGACCACTAAGCTGGGGGGGGGGGGCTATAATGGGAAAGACCCAAAAACAGAAGGTGCGCTTGGGGCGTAAAATATATAGGCTCACTAGTTGAGGGGCCAAAACAAAATAGATTTATGTAAAGTTTTTGCATTTAAAAACTTGAATAATCATCACTTCAACGAATTTCTTTAAAAAATTTGAGTATATTCTGTCCCCCCCCCTCCAGATCAGTGGGCATATCTATTACGCCCCCCCCCCCCCCACCCGGCACGCACGTACTAATTTTTTATATAGTAACGTTCTCTATAATAATACATAATTTGAAATTGGAAGGCTTGAAAAGATCCTAATAAATTAATTTTCTCGAAACGGAGAATAGACCCACAAAAATATCTGCTAGTGTCATTGACTCTCGCTGGAAAACATTTGGATCTTTTCCGTCTGTACTCCCCAGTATGTTATGCGCCCAGTTACAGAGCACATGCCATTACATAGTTATTCAGTATGTAAGAATATGGGGGTCTTTCCCATTATAGCCCCCCCATGAAATTATAGCCCCCCCATTATGGTATAATTAACATGATTGGGGGGAGGCGGCTATAGGTTATCTGACCACTAAGCTGGGGGGTGCTATAATGGGAAAGACCCGAATATGGCACGTGCATCGGGGTGCAAATAATATGCACCCACTGAGCTGGGGGGGGGGGGGGGGGGGGCACAAACGGAAAAGATCCGCGATTTTATATTCAGGAGGTAGCAATTAAAATTATGAGTTACTATATCACAAGTTACTTTATGTATCGTAAAAATAGCACTATTCGCCCTAGTCGATTCAGGATGTTAATCTTGCAAGAATCTTCTGCAACAATATCCCTGTCTAGACTAGGGCGGTGTAAAAAACCCACATTCGATTCACTCTAAGCCAGCGCTGCAATAGCTACGTAATTCCGAATCAATACAATGCTGAAACTGCGTTTTTGAAGTGAATATCAGTTTATATTAACTCGTTCATTATTGACCATTTTGTGCCCTCCGTCTGAACCGATTTAATTGACGCGGGATCGGGATCTTATCTTCACCTGTGACAGGATCAGCATATGGAATGTGTACCTTTCTCATTACAGCGTACAATAATCTTTACAGAGTAATATACATTGAGATTATAAAAATAGAGCGTTTTTTCATTTCAGATTTAAGCTTTAGCCTTCACTTTAGCTTAGGTACAAAAGTTGAAATTGTTGAACGGAGGATTTTTCAAATAAGCATATGACACTAAGATACCTGGGATCTTTTCCGTTTGTCCCCCCCCCCCCCCAGCTTAGCGGGTGCATATCATTTGCAACCCCAGTGCACGCGCCGAATTTCTACATAATGATTTACTGTGTAATGACACGTGCTCTTTAAAGGGCGGGGGGGGGGGGGGTGCATAACATACTGGAGGGGGGGGGGGGGGGGCACAAACGGAAAACATCCAATTACTTATTTATAAAAACACTACTCAGCGCTGCTCTGCCACTTGAAGCAACCTTATTCAAAATTGGTCCTTCAAAATGTCTGCAAGTCTTCCAAGCTCTGGTTTGTTTGTGTCATGATCAGCCTCTGAATAATACTAAAAATGAATTATTGGAAAATAAATTTTCTTTTCTGTTTTTCAATGTGTATGTAGTCCAGGATGTCCACTAAGCAGGGGGAGGGGTTCAGAATGGAATCGAACATACCATCAGGTAGCCAAGAGTAGTCATCTGTGTTGCCATGACACACACTCACAAAGAGGAGTAGATTCCCCAACAAAGAGGTCTCCGCAACGCTCATTACTGTTTCAAGGCAATAAAATTTTGGATCTATTCTGTTTCTGTTCCCCCGCTCCCAGTCTTTTTATTCCCCCAATTACAATTTATGTTTTGCTATATAGCATGTTGCTATTTAAAAAAGGGGCGCGTATGGGGGGGGGGGGGGTGCGTATCTCTGCATCTACCCCCAACAAATTCCCCTGCATACCATAATGGACAGCCATAATGCAAAAAGACTCGCTAAATTTGAACCCCCCCGCTGTGGATATATAAATTTTACGCCCCCAAGCGCACGCGAAATTATACCAACTATACATAGTAAATCATTATGTAAAAATATGGCACGTGAGTCTGGGAAGTGCAAATAATATGCACACACTAAACTGGAGGCGGGGGCACAAACGGAAAAGATCC